>NC_137912.1:20040828-20160828 GCF_963457725.1 Sprattus sprattus
GGAAAGGATTGAAAACCTCACAACCTTAGACTCAGCTTGAAGCAGGGTCTTGGTAGGATATTGAAGCTGAATATAAAACTACTAGGTTTTGAACTAGTATGGGTTAATGTTAGCTAGTTACAGACGTAAGTGATGTGTCAGTTTCCTGTTTTAAAATCAGACTTGAGCCTTTATTCCTGTTTCAATTTTGCTTCTTGTTTTCAGTGGTGGGGTGTACAGTACATGACACGTTCAAATGTTTATTTAAATGATTTATGATTATTTAAATTATATATGATTATTTAAAATATTGACCATTTTGTTTAAGGCGAGAATCTCTTTTACAGGTCACTTAGGGCCTGATTTACTAACAGGATTGCGCCCATTTTCTGGCGTAAAATAGCGGTCGTAACGAAAAACGGTATTTACTAAGCTGGCGCAGCGCATATTAACGCTTTGAGGGTGTGTACCTGCAAACAGGTGGGATGGTTCGGAAACGTGGGTGGTAACGTAGGCGTGTAGCGCTATTTAATGGGAGGAGTGCGCCTAATGATGAACTGCGTGGTATTTACTAAACTGCCCGGCGAGCGCACATCTCTGATTTGCACGCTAATTCTCCGCCTCATAAAAGCACGTCTTAACCATGCGCATTTCCACTGAGTCTGAAAACGTTGATATGGCAGCAGCAAGGCAAAGACATAGACAGAGACAGCGAACAGAAATATTTGTTTCAACTCGTATAATTCATATATTCATATATATGAAATTAAACTTTCCGAACGTAATTGGAGAAATTGATCGCACCCACATGCAAACAGTCCCGACTTCAATCCGCGAACACGTTTACCGAAACAGAAAGCACACATATTCAATGAATGTCCAGGTCATATGTGATGCCAACATGACCATTACTTACGTGGTAGTGGTCTGTCCATGACAGTTTTATCTTTCGGAATAGTGTCATTTATCCATGATTGAGCAACGGTGATTTTGGAGAGGCCTGTCTACTTGGTAAATGTATTTGTTTCAGTGGGGATATATTGTAGTGAACCCATGTCCCTTGTAGAACGTATTAATCTCGCCATGTACACATATATATTGTTATAATAGACAGTGTATGCATTAATGCCACCAATAGCATATTATTTATAATCGTGTTCTTTTAAACATCTCGCTGTAGATGATGGCGGGCAAAACAACAATATAACCCATTGAATCAGGTTCAGTGATTGAGCGAACGTGAACCAATACATCTATCTCGCTATCTATTCGCTATCTATTCGCTGAACCTTAGTTTTTTCTTCCTCGAATCTCCATGGTGGCAGTAACTTGCTGGCAAGTTCTCCAGTCTTTTAACGGCGCGCTAAATAATGATTGCCCAGCGCGTATCTGGCTTGATAAATATCACGGAAAATGCGGGGAATCACCGTGCGTTAATGTGCGCCTGGCAAAGATGCGTTCGCAAATCAATCTTAGTAAATCAGGCTCTTTAAAGGGCGGAGTAAGCACAGTTTGCCCAGCGCAGATCTGGCTTGATAAATACCAAGTAAAATGCGCAAAAACACCGTGCGTTAATTTGCGAACGCAGATTAAGAAGCGCTCGCATATTAGTAAATCAGGCCCTAAGTACCTTCTTAGCTAATGGGGAATAAATATAATATATTTATATAATAAATATATACTACTGAAAAAACACAGCAACCAAACTAGAGCCATGTTCATTGTTTCTCGTGTGTGTGTGTGTGTGTGTGTGTGTGTGAGTGTGAGTGTGTGCAGGAAGTGATACTGTTAAAGATTAAGATAGAACAAGTTACCACCATGCTGATCTTTTCACTGAAAATCTTCCACACTGAGAAGCCTGTGGTGTGTTATATAAGACTGTTAAGAAGGGGTTCTGTTCCAACTTCACTTCACAACGAGTGCGTGGAGGAACGGGTTGTATGTGACTCTGTCCACCTGCCATTCTGCTCTCTCACTATGAATGAAGGGAATGCTGACATGATACTATTCAACAGTTGAAGTATATCACACGTGGAGTGATGGAGTGATTAGTAGCGGTGAAGTACTGTATATCACACGTGGCGTGATGGAGTGATTAGTAGCGGTGAAGTAAATCACACGTGGAGTGATGGAGTGATTACTAGGGGTGAAGAGTGGGGTTGTGCCGGAGTATCCCCACTCATGGAATGCCTCTTTCAGATCAGAAATTAACAATTCGTTCAACCTGACCTGATCTGCTGTACAATGTCAATTTTATCTTCTTTTTTTTTTTACACAATATGAAGGATAAAGTACTTTTTCTAAGTAGCTGTAGTTAAGCAAAATAGATTTTTCCCTAGGCTAGCTTGGGTGTTGTTCAACTTCTTCTGGTGTGAAGTTATTTTCAAAGTAGCTTCCTCATACTGGGGAGGTTAAAGGTCATCTGACTCCCTCTCTCTTGTTCCCTCTTACGTCTCGTCATTTCTCTCTCTCCCCCCTCCCGGCTGTTTCACTTCCTCTGTCTCTGTACCCTTTACCTCTCTCTCTCTTCCAACTCCCCTACCTCACTTCTCATTTTCTCTCTCCCTCTCTTTCTCCATCTCTCTGTCTCTCCTTACTCTTGTTTCTTCTCTTTTATCTCTTCGCATGTGTCTCTGTCCCCCTCCCAGGTGTGTGGTGGCGTCTCTGTTGACCCTGGCCCTGCACGATGACCTGCCCTACCTGACGCAGGTGATGGAGCAGTTGCTGGTGTGTCTGATGGAGCAGCCCAGTAACGCTCAGCCCAAACTGCTGCTGCGCCGCACAGAGTCCATCGTGGAGAAGCTGCTCACCAACTGGATGTCCGTCTGCCTCTACGGCTTCCTCCGGGTCAGCCTGGATTTATGCTTTTCCCACTCAGACTTGCATATAGTCCAGACCCATATGGGAAAAGTCTATATAATTCATACTTGTCCATTTTTTATGTAGTAAACAGTGAAAGTGTGTGAACACACATAATTTAGGCCCCTTTCATATACAGTGACAGAAGAAAAATATGGTTAATATATGACATACCTTGCATGTTGAAGGGCATTCTATTTCTATAAAATGTAAATGGAAGCTCTTTACCACAGATTTAGCATGCAAGTATTGTATGATGTATATGAGTGTGGTTCCAACTATACTACTACTTTATTATTTTTATATTATTTTTTTCATGTTGGCAGTTTTTCCTGATCTATAGTGTGATAATACTGTGGCTTTATATTGGTCTCGTTCCAACTTACATAATGTATCTGCAAATGACACTGTCGGCGGTGTATCTCTACGAAGTCTTTAGAATGGCTGGTCATATTAATGACTTTTTTTAACGAGCAGAAGGATTATTGTTATGAACAATAATTTCAAGTATTATCATGTTCCTGATGCAGTTTTTGTCAGATTCTAACTTCATATGTTCTTCATGCCATAACTGCACCCTGCTTCAAGCCTGAGATGCCTTGAGCCATTAGTTGCCATGGTGAATAAATTCCCTGGGTAGCTTGCAAACATTTGCATTTCACACCTTTGGGCCAGGAGAGTCCATGCAAGGGTAGAGAGACAGTCATGGTGGAAACAGTGGCTGAAGTGGCATCAAAGTCAGTTATTTTAGCAGGTCTTCTGATATTTCTTCCTCTTCCTTTCTGTTTATCTTTGTGTTTGCATTAAGGTGTGTCTGTGTATGTGTATGTGTCTGTGTGCATGTTTGTCTGCGTGTGTGTGTGTCTGTGTACATGTTTGTGTGTGTGTGTGTGTCTACGTGTCTGTGTGCATGTATGTCTGCGTGTGTGTGTCTGTGTGTGTGTGTGTCTTTCCTTCTCATCCCTCAGGAGTGTGTGGGGCAGCCCCTGTACCTGCTGGTGTGTGCGCTGACGGAGCAGATCAGTAAGGGTCCGGTGGACTCGGTCACAGGGAAGGCCCTCTACACCCTCAGTGAAAACGATCTCCTGTCACAGACCCAAGTCTTCATCCCTCTGGTAACCCAAACACACCACAGACCCCCCTCTGCTCCGCTCCGCCTGCTGTCTGCTGCATTTATGGATTCCTTTCCTTTCAGATTCAGGTGGTGCACATAAACAGGATAGAGTCACATGGCTTGAGCAAAAAGACACATAGGAGAATAAAATCTTAAAATCTAAAGATCCATTTCCGAAAAGAATGATTTCGCAACTGTAATAGAGGATAACTTACCCTTGCCCAGCAAATGACAGATTATCCAGCCCTGATTATTAGAATAATATAACCTGATCCAGCGCTGATTATTATAATTATATAATCTGGAACACATGAGCATACAGAACACTTTGTCTTTGACTGATACAACAGCATTCAAACTTAGTTGACTTAGACTTTATTTATTATGCGCAATAAACTACATAACTTACCCAGATCGAGGAAGAAATTCTATCATCTGTCCATTTATGAAGTTCAAGGTCTAAAGTGTTTAAATTCTAAAGTGTTACAAAAGTCTCCCCATCCTCCATGTTTTAGTGTAAAGAATGCCAGTGATACCTAAATGATTCTGAAATCCCCAAAGTCAATGTCACTGAGTCTGCTGGTCCAATGAGTGTAAATGTAGGTACTGACAAATAGTTTGTGTCGAAAAACAGAACATTTGATTGGCTGTAGCAGATTTATCTAATAGGTAACTAAAGAAACCCACGTTATTGTGGTGGTGGTTTTGGCTAAGACCTTAGGCATGTGCCACGTGCAGTTAATTCTGCAGAATCTCCATTGAGCACAGAGTAGACATTGTAGCATTTGGCTGTAGGTGGCAAAAAGGAGATGGTGGATTTTGCATGCAGAATGCATTCATTCCACAAATTGGAAAAAAAGGGCCTTTGAAAGTTGATAATAGCATTGTTTTTTAAAATGTTTTGCAAAACTTGATAATTAATCTTCAGTGCAGAAAAAGCATTTGTGCCCTTCCACAGGGCCCCATCCCCCATCGAATCTACCTCAATCTCTGCCCACAAGCCTCTTGTGTGGAGGGTGACAGGAAAGTGGTGTGTGTGTGTGTGTGTGTGTGTGGGTGTGTGTGTGTGTGTGTGTGTGTGTGTGTGTATGTGTGTCACGCTCTGTGATGTTACCTCTGGAACTGCACTTGTTCAATTCACAGTGCAGACCTTAGGCTCTGCAGAGCGGTGTGGGTTGAGTAACCAGTTGCACTGTGCCCAAGCAAGCAAACGAGAGAAAAAAAAACTACATCCAGTCCAGCACTCACTACAAAGCTCAGTTCCCTTTCACACCCCACACAGAGCAAGGAAATAACGACAGATGATGGACTGAGGTTAAAGCCTCTTCATTTTGGCAGAGGTCTTTGGCAGTTGGTGTCTATACTTGTATACTTTATGTGCACACGCGCACACACATACACGCACTCACATTTGCTTATCAGTTCCTACTCAGTTAAGACTTAAGCGTCACTCTGCTGCAGGGGTATTGTTGTGGAGCTGTTTATAGAACCGTTTGTGGTGTCTGGTCGTCTGACACTGTGGGTTTTTCATTAGGTAAGTAAATGTCAAGCACAGTGTCGGTAAAAAGGGTACCAGCCTCACACCGGCACCAGAATAATTTAGGTATCTTACCTTGTGAGTGGGCACCGAATAAATTTGCCAACTACCAAATAATCATGAAAAGATCTCCCAAGGGTCAGGTTCAGTGAGAAAAATAAAATACATCTCCAATGGCAAAGGTTAAACAGCCTTTTGTTTAGCTAGCCTTAGAGAAGTTGTAAATGCCCAGTTATAGAAGTTATCAGTCCTTGGGGAAAAGGGTTGCACTGGTGGATCGAATGTTGATGAAACCTTAGCCAGTAGTGGCCGTAAAACAAAGAGTTTGTTGCGTCTGCAGGTGAGGGGGCGAGGGCCTGCTCTTCTGAGTGGGCAGAGAGACGTGACGAGACTCCGTCAGTGCAAGGGGCAAAGCGAGGAGGATATATGAATTTCTCTGATTACCAGGTTAGGGGGTGTAATAATAATATAATTAACAAGTTCCTGATTAAAACAAACATAAGTTGCTGATTAAAATCACACAATGGACGATTCCAGGTGTACCAACAACATTGTCACCCAATGACCCCTTTCTTAAGTGGCAATCGTGCTGTCTGCCAATGTGACCCAATTATGCACAGTATATCCCAGTATAACCCCTTTGTGTTTCACTGAAGCAGTAGTAATGGTCTAGGTTGCTGTGTGTGTGTGTGTGTGTTGGCTTTTACAATGTTAAAGTACTGTGTGTGTGTGTGTGTGTGTGTGTGTGTGTGTGTGTGTGTGTAGAAGCTAACTGTGCTGTGTGTGTGTGTGTAGAAGCTAACTCTGCTGTGTGCAGTGGTGATCTTATAAGGTGTGTGTGTGTTTGTAGAAGCTGACTGTGCTGTGTGCAGTGGTGATCTTATAAGGTGTGTGTGTGTGTTTGTAGAAGCTGACTGTGCTGTGTGCAGTGGTGATCTTATAAGGTGTGTGTGTGTGTGTGTGTGTTTGTAGAAGCTGACCGTGCTGTTTGCGGTGGGAACGGAGGGCGAGGTGAGCGAGCCGCTGGACGTCTGCGTTCTGGACTGTGACACGGTGGAGCAAGTGAAGGAGAAGATCCTGCTCACCTTCCACCGCAAGTTCGGCTTCCGCTACACCCAGCAGCTCCATGACATAGACATCGGTGAGTAGAGAGGGGTAGACAAACAATCGGTCAGGGAGCATCTAGAATGTTCAGCTGCACCACTGACCTGTTATACCATTTCCTAATCTTTGTGTCAGATGAGAACCAGTGCTCTTGGGGATTTATCTTACCAGTAAATAACATTTATTTCCTATTGCTGCTGCTATGACATTTTATCTGGTTACGATATTAATACCTTCTTTCTCCAAAAGAGGAACAGCTTAGTCTTGATACTTCATGTACTAGTTTAAATTTAAACCCTCAGCACATCCTGTACTGTGGACTCAAAAAAGTCCCATCTTGTCTCTCCCTCTGCCATTACTTGAGAACAAGCAAGTATAAAGATATGATAAACAAACATGAATTAATGCATTGATTACTTAATTCATAATGGTTATTGATTACTTGATTCATTATGGCTATTGATAACTTGAGTCAAAATGGCTTATATTGAAATGTAGTTCACCAGTGGGAAACAATTACAGCCTTAACAGAATGTCACCTTTCTCAACCCTCCCAGAGGCGTCCTGGAGGCAGTGCTGGAGGGTAGATTGGCTGTCTGTGGCGTAAAGTACAGATAAATGCAAAAAAAAAAACATCTCAGATGAGAAGCCTGTGGGCATGGCCCTACTGGTGCCTGTGTTCAGTTCGCTTCTCGATGTCAGTGAGTTGGGAAAAGCTGAGGTTGGGTGTATGGGGGTGGGGGGGAGAGGTGTGCTTGGCCATAATCTTCACAAGATCCGGCCCTGATCCGAACCTCAAAAACACACTTAAACTTCTTCAACTCCTGTAGAAACACTCTTTCTTTCTCTCGCTCTCTCACACCTTCTCTCGCTCTCTCTCACTTAATCACTCTCTCTCTGTCCCTCTCTCTTTTCCTCTCTCTCCCTCTTGCTCTATCTCTCTCTCTGTTCCTCTTCTGCAGAGTTTGAGCAGTCAGGATGCTATGTTGCACTACAGGAAGTGGACAGCAGCTCGGAGATGATGGGGGAAGTCACCATGCTCAACACCCTCAAACATTATAGGGTACTTGCAGACAGGAAGTGTGACAGGCAAAGCAGCCCAGAAATAAAGCTGTGTGTGTGCCTGTGTGGGGTGTGTGTGTGTGTGTGTGTTTGTGTCTGCATTTTTTATTTGTGTGTTTGTTTCTGTGTGAAAGAGAGAGAGAATAAATGTGTGTGTGTCTGTCTGTGGCAAAAGACTTTTGGCAGAGTGTGTCACATGGCTGGAGAGCTGTAGTTGTGTGCATATAGCCATATATGTACATGTGGTTGTCCAACTGACTATGAGTGGTGTGTGTGTGTTTGTGTGTGTGTGTGTGTGTGTGTGTGTGTGTGTGTGTGTGTGTGTGAGTGTGTGTGTGTGTGTGTGTGTGTGTGTGTGTGTGTGTGTTTGTGTGGCATGGCCCACTTTGATTGAATCAGTGCTTTTAGCCAGAGAGTTGGACGCTCTTAAACCTGCTGGCAGAGTGTGTAGCTGTGTCACAAGGTCAAATAACTCACCGATTAGATTAAACCCTTATGTGAGTGTGTGTGTGTGTGTGTGTGTGTGTGTGTGTGTGTGTGTGTGTGTGTGTGTGTGTGTGTGTGTGTGAACATGGTACATGTGTTTGCCTCAGGGGCACTTGTGTGCATGTGTTTTTGCACGGGCACATGTGCATGTATGGGAGATGGAGAGAGAGTTCATATCTGTGAGTGTTTGTTTGTTTGTGTGTGTGTGTGTGTGTGTGTGTGTGTGTGTGTGTGTATAGCCTTTATATGTATGTGTGTTTGTGCTGTAATGTATAAGTCCTTGTAAGTCTTCTCAATACACTGAGCTCATGGTAAGGTAAGCTTCCTTAGCATTAGTGACTGTAACCATGACAACAGACTGCATACTAAATGGTGCTGCATTGTGTGCTCAAAGATTGCTGGTCTCCACAGATTCCTGATGGGTCAACTATCAAGGTCATCACAAGAAAAGTTCAAGTTCCAAAAAGCCCTACGCTCAGTTTCAAAGGTGAGTGCCCTTCTTGGACATTAAACATAGCATCATCATCCATCTTACACAATCTGCTCTCACCTGTAGGCCTTCAGCACTGTTTCCACAGATATATTTGGCAGGTGAGGGGTTGCCTGCCATGGATGAGACAGAAGGTGTGACTGTCTCATTGACCCAGGCCTTTCCCTCTGCCTGATAGCTATAGACCTCATAGCTTGCTTGCTTCAGAAATAGATGTTCACTCCTGCCCTGCAAATCCATCTCTGCTCCAAACACACACACCTGATAAGTCAGAGAGAGAGATTGGTAAAAAATGTAGTCCAGTGATGATTTTGGAGAATCCCCTTTCTGAGTACCAGTGAAGAGTTCAGTCGGGGATGGAGAGATGGAAGTCAGTCAGTGCAGGGAGGCCCAAGAGATGTATTGGGAATCGCTCAAAACTTTAAAAACTAGCGAGCTACCTAGCTTGCTGCACCTCAAGCTACCTAGCCTACCTAAAAAGCATGCTAAAACCTTACACTGGACAGCTAGTGGAAACGACAGGTGTGTTTCTCTGTCCTTCACAGACTCCTGTATTCCATCAAAATGTATTTGAAGATGATAAAAAGAGAAGTTGCTCACAAAAACATAGTTGCATAGTGTTGCTTTAAATAATGCTACGTAAATAGAGCTTTAAACAATCCCACAAAGTATCTGACTGGTAAGGAACTAGATCAGGGTTTGGCTGGGGCTGGCATTACCTAACGTCTGGGCATAACAGGACAAGCCCCAGAATCCAACAGCACAAAGGTCCACTGAGCAGAGCAGCATAAAACCATGTTTCCCTAAATAACCCGCATAAGATCATTAATCTAACGTAAGGTACCAGGGCGAAAAACAAAATTACTTTCCCACTGACTCGCATGACCTTTTATTGAGCTTATGAATACAGCTGTGACAAGATGTAACAGAGTACCTTTGAACTTTTACTTTTACTACCGGGGTCTAGAATTGAGTAGAGAACCTTTGATGTCATTGGACAGTACACAAAATTGCTTGGCAACGCTGAATTACACATATAAAAGACATGCACATACTGTATATACAAGAATGCGATTGAAGCAGTCTGTTTATAGAAAAAAAAAACATTGAAAAAATACTGAAAATTTTACATAAAGTGGAGATTGTGTATATGTTTAACAAGAAATATGTAAGTGCTACAAGAAACAAAAGCTGTTTACTGAATCATGTGTGCGTGTCTTTTACAGAGGAACCTGATTTTCAAACCAAGTACTTTCACCTGGTGAGTTCCTTCAAGTGTATGTTTGTCTGTGTCTTTAAATGATCTGTCATATTTGTTCTTGAATTGGAACTTATGTGTAAACTGGCCTGTGGTGTGTGTTTCTGTGAGAGGCATTTTGAGTGTTGTGGGCGCCTCGTGAGTTATCACCCAGCTGGACTGCAGTGGACTGAAGAACCTGTGTTGATAAAGAGTCGCTGTCTTCTCCCTACAGATTGACCCTGAGCTAGCGGACAACAAAAATTCAGAGAGAAAAAAGCTCAAGGTTAAAGAGGTTTATTTGACCAAGCTGCTTTCTACCAAGGTGATCACTCATTAATTTAAACTTCTTTGCTGTTCTCATTCTTTTATACATTCATGCAGGCATCCATTGATTCATTTATTCAAGTAGTTCATTGATCGATTCATTCATTCATTCACCATTCAAACAGGTGGCTGTGCATTCATATGTAGAGAATCTCTTCAAAACCATCTGGGGCACATCCAACAACAGGCCGCCGCACGCAGTCAAGTACTTCTTTGACTTCCTGGACTCCCAAGGAGAAAACAAGAATATCAGCGACCCTGAAGTGTTGCACATTTGGAAAACCAACAGGTAGTGTTTGAGTTTGCAGGCGAGTAATCCCCTAAGCAGGCTTAGCAGAGGCCCGCTAGCATACTTCTGCCTTCACTAAGAAACACAAATTATAACAATTACTACAAATCCTGAAGATTCGTGTACTTCATCTGTGCATTCTATGGGTTGCATGAGAACATCATTTTAGAAATCAAGTACTGACGTTGTTGTGTGTGGGAGGTATTAATACTTGGGTGCATAGGTCATCTCTGTACAGAAAGAAAATCCCAAATGTCGAGATTTGTAAATGCCATTTGATCAATAAACTATTGATTATACCAACATTTTACCGTTATTATTACCACATTCTAAAGTAACCCAAGATAGAACGCTCAGTCACCAAAGAGCATAGTCACTGACTTGGGTTAATACAGTGAATCCTGGTAATAATTAGTAAGTCTAACCAACTACAACATGAAATTAGTCATCTTTGCTGGCATTTATCTTCCACAAAAATTGTCAACATTTAATCTTTGGAGCTTTGTATGCATAGTAGTTTTTAGTGGACTTTAATGATGCCATCTTTGAGAAATCCATCCACGAACTCACATGTTGGGAAGCAGTTGGGAAACGAAATCTGCAATGACTGAAATTGATTGACAGCATGCCTGAATAGCGAATATCTGGGCACATATGGATGACAGTCACACATTGGCTGGTTCTTCCTGAGTCTCTTCTCTTGGCAAAGCACCATCTCCCAGTCCAGGCTATATGTGTGTTTCTCCCTCCTTTCCCTCGTTCTAACCCCCCTCGTTTACCTCTCTTCCCGGGTCCTCCGCCTTCCCAGCCTGCCTCTGCGTTTCTGGGTGAACATTCTGAAGAACCCCCAGTTTGTGTTTGACCTGGAAAAGACGCCTCTCCTGGATGGCTGCCTGTCCGTCATCGCCCAGGCCTTCATGGACTCCTTCTCACTCACGGAGCAGCAGCTGGGGATGGTAACGACGCAGTCACACAAGCATACATACATATACACACACACATACACACACACAGCTGGGGATGGTAACACGAAACATACACACATATACACACACACACAGCTGGGGATGGTAACAACACCAGCATGATCACACAACTCTCACAGATTACACTCATCACAATAGAACTGTGTAGAATGAAACACTAATGACAATGCAAAACATGAATTACACCGCAGTATCAATGTACCAAACATGATGTGAAATATAAAAACTGTTTTATTACAATGTTACAATGTTTACAAAGATACTCAAGAGTGTTCTAGATTACAGCTCAGGATATGACACAAGCTGTCTCTTAAGTTTGTTCTTGTGTGTGTGTGTGTGTGTGTGTGTGTGTATTTGACCTACAGCACGCCCCCACAAATAAACTGCTTTATGCCAAAGACATCCCTCGGTACAAGCAGGAAGTGAAGGCCTACTACAAGAAGGTGCAGGAACAGCCAGCACTCAGCAGCCGCGAGTTTAAAGACTTCCTGCAGGAGGAGTCAAAGGTGTCTTTTTTTAACCCTTTGGTTTTACTTCATCTACTTTCCCCTGGAAAACACCTAAAGAGCCTGAACAATTAGACTAGACTGCTCTTACTAGAAACAATCAGTAATCTGGTGAATGTGTTTGCTTTACCCTTGGCATTTTCTCTCACCCTCTTGCATTTTAGAAACATGTAAATGAGTTCAATGAGTCGGAGGCCCTCAGTGAAATCTACAAATTCATTCATCGCTACTTTGACCAGGTATTCTCAAAAAAAAATCGAAAAATAATGCTAAATGTACTTACGAAATATAAAGATCAAATCTTGTGTATATTATTTTATACATAAACATGTGCAGCCACCTCCTATCAGTATACCTTCATGCAAAGCTTAGCATTTATTTTGTCAGGTAGTTCCACTAAAGGCCCCTGTTTGCTAAATCACTTTTGACTTGTGCTCTCCACAGATTGAGGAGAAACTGGAGAAGACCACTGCCCCCTCCAGGCTGAAAGAGGAATTACAGCAAGTGAGGGAATTGTTTGTAAGCAAGAAGAAAATCTCCTGGGAGTGAAGACATGTTCTAAGAGCTACTCACTGATGGCAGGGGTGGGGGGCTCTAACTGACTGTGTCACTAAGGGCCTGTGTCCACACTAATATGTTTTAGTTGTAAAACGCATCACTTTTTGATACCTGCCATCCATACTACTCAAGTCTGAGAGTTTTGAACGTGCAGAAACGGCGACCTTTGGAAACAGTGACACAGACACACATATTTACTTCCTGACTGGGTCTTATCACAACAAATTATTCCCTGATTGATCACTTCTGCGGAAGGGTTTTTCCACGTTCAGGTGTGTTAGTTTGGATAGAGATCATTTCTGATACGGAGCTAGCACACTTCTCTGGACAGAGATCGATATCATTTTAAAATGCATATCGTTTTCATTCACTGAAAGCAAATAGTTTTTAATATTTTTAAGTCACAATTAAATTACTTATTGCTTATTAAATTTCACACTTTCTATGTTTTTGTTTGTCTGTCTCTCTCTCTCTAACTTTACCTTCATACACACACACACTTGATATATGATTAGGGCCTGTTGTGAGTTTTTTTATATATGAATGGTATGCTCTATCCGTGGTTACATCTGTGGTATACAGTATGTACACGTATATTATTATATGTATGTGTGCTGTGTAACGCTCCTGGATAGGAGACGCACCAAATCTTGCTCACACGCCCATTCCCCAATGACACTCACCTGCAGCCAATTGACCACACGCGGTTATCTTTTAAAATACCGGCTGCTTCCGCAAATTCGAGGGTAGAGACACGATTGCCACGACCAAAAAGGTAGAGACACGATTGCCACGACCAAAGGGTAGAGACACGATTGCCACGACCAGAGAGAGAAGCGAGATATCCCCGACCAGTTCATGGAAACGTATTACCCAGTCACCTCTAAGAAGACACCTCTACAGAGAACGCGAGTATTTCCGTGCCCCGGTGCAAATCCATGAATGTTTCGCCGAGTGGCCAACGGTAACTCAACTCTGAGAGTTGTCGGAACTAGTACAAGAAACCCGGTCCCGGTGCTAATACTTTTGTTACGCCGAGCGGCAAAGTATCTTCTAGTTGGACTTGACTTGGGACTGATATTCCCTTTAATGAATGGTTAAACGTGGTGTGGTTGGGTAACCTCTGCCTTCTTTGTTGGTGACCCTAGCGTGTCTTTATTGCTCGACATTCTATTGATATGTTTGTATGAGACGTGGGCTTTATTTGGTTGGGTCTTCATGAACTGTTTTGTTACATTGACGTTATTTTGTTTTGTATGAGCCAGAGGCTTTATTGCATTACATGGTGAGAGCATGTTGTATGGGCCATGGGCGTTATTTTGTTTATTTTGTGACCACCTGTTTGTATGTGCTGTGGGCTTCATTTGGAGGATTGTGGGTGCTTCAGAATATGAATTGTTTCCCATACAGAGACAAAGACATGGACTACCAAAACTCTGAACTCTGAACTTTTGCGCCCAGCCCTGGACATATCAATTCCCCTCTCATGCTTTCTCCCTCATTACAGACTGTTGCACCAACCAAAACTGTGTTGTATATGAATGATATTGTGTGTTTATTGTGCTTTTGAATATAATATTGCAATGAAACCTTGAGTCTGTGTTCTGCTGAATCCTGCAAGTCAATAGTTCATCTCAGTTCTAAACAAAAAAGGTTCAGTTAAGCCCTACACTGAATGTTGTGTATTGTGACTAATTGATTCCTGTGTAATGGTTGATTTGTCGCCTAGTCCTAGTCAAACCGTTACAGCTGTCTATGGTCCAAAGAAATGCATCAGTGGCAGCTTTCTGAAGTTTAAGTCAAGTTGAAGTTTAGGGATGTTGTCCATAGTCAGCTGTCTGCTCTACACTGCTCCTGCTAGAGGGCGGACTACACAGACTGTGTAAGTGTAAGATGTATTTGTCTAAGCTCATTTGTAATTATTCACTAATCAAGAAAGCTTTGCTACTGTGATGTAACAATCTGCAGCGCTATTTTGTTATTTTAGTGTGCAATTTGTAAATTCCTAAACATAAACATGTAAATAAATTGTGACTTAACATTTCTCATTGAATTGTCATTTATTAGAAAGATTGGAGATTTTCTGAAGACCTTAAGCACTTTCAGATGACTATGAATCGAATTGTCTTTTAAGGAAAGATATCTGTCTGGGAATTCTCAAGACACATTTCCGAGAACTTTACCAGAACATCACAAGATAAGATAAGATAAAACTTTATTGCCACACAACAATGTTGGTGGTATTCTTTGTCATAGGTAGCACAGGCTAGTAGGAGGGGAGAGAAGCGGGAAGGGAAAACAAAAACAAGCAGTAGTAGTGAGGAATAATATTAATAATAGTAATGGCACAAATTGTTAACTGATTTGCATTCATGTATATCAGATATATGTATCAGATATAACACAATATCGCTGTCTGCGCTAGTTTATGGGCCTCTGTAGATTACACTCACAGTTGCATCAAACAATTCAATTAAATATTGCGCCAAAGTAATAAAGTTGTCTCAAGGCACTTTAAAGAGCCTGGGGCCTGAATCCCCTTAGAGCACTTGTGTCAAACTCAAGGCCCATGGGCCAGATCCGGCCCACCAAGCGATTTCATCCGGCCCACCGGCTCCTCAGAATGTTGCAAAAAGTTCTGTTGATTTGAATGGGCCAAGGTGTAATTTAATTTGGCCTGCCAGATAATATCTAATGTCTATCAGAGTTGGCCAGTATGTCGCACGCACCACTAATACTGCAAGTGCGAGTCCTTGCCCCACTGTCTGCAGACTCATCACCTGAAGTCAAAGTTAAGCTTGCGGCCTGTCTCTCTCCCCCCTCTTAAATGGCCAATATACAGTATGTTCACCGATGTAAAGGGCTAACCTGTTTGCCTTTTGAGCGGAGACAAATCTGTAATGAAAGAACACAATGTAAGACAGCACTATGAAACGAAACACCAAGACAAGAACAAACATCTGGACATAAAACAGAAACTCCAGAATGGAGAAGAGTTTAAAAGAAGGATGGTGCCACAGCAGACTGTGTTCGTAAAAGCCAAATCACAAATTGAGGCTGCTGTGAAGGCAAGCTTTATTGAAGTAGCAGAGATCCCTTTACAGAGGGAGAATTTGTCAAAAACTTCATGATAAACGTTTGAGACATCATGTGCCCTGATAAAAGGCAAGCATTTTAAAATGTGAGCCTGAGCAGAAACACTGTTCCTGATTGTGTATGTGACCTTTGCACCGATCGACAACAAACGCTGATGGGAAATGGAAAAGATTTCATTACATACTCCCTTGCTGTGGATGAGAGCAGCGCCACATCTGATGCTGCCCAGCTGTCAATCTTCATCAGTTGAGTGGACTCGACTGTGTTATAGATGAACTTTTGGGATTTAAATCTCTAAAGATCTCTTTGAAAAGGTATCCAATTGTGTAAATTAAATATTTTTAATTTGATATCTGTGTTTACAGGCAATAACTAATATGCCTAAGCTAGGCTGCTTGTCCCAGATTCAATAGGCCTCTGTTAAACTTTAGTTCATGTTTACATATGAAACTAGAAAATGCATTTCCTGAAGGAAATACCAGTGCATGAAATGCAAAAGTTAGGAAAGGAAGAAGAAAAGAAAGAAGAGTGAAAGAAGGAAAGAAGAAAGAAAAGAAGAGTGGAAGAAGGAAAGAAGAAAGGAAAGAAGAGTGAAGAAAGGAGAGAAGAGAGGATGAAGGAAAGAAGAGTGAAAGAAGGAAAGAAGAAAATAAAGAAGAGTGAAGAAAGGAAAGAAGA
The DNA here is from genome assembly GCF_963457725.1 of Sprattus sprattus. Lineage (NCBI taxonomy): Eukaryota > Metazoa > Chordata > Actinopteri > Clupeiformes > Clupeidae > Sprattus > Sprattus sprattus. The sequence continues at coordinate 20,057,137 of NC_137912.1, forward strand.
GTGGAAGAAGAAAAGAAAGAAGAGTGAAGAAAGGAAAGAAGAGTGAAGAAAGGAAAGAAGAGTGAAAGAAGGAAATAATAGTTGAAGAAGGAAAGAAGAAAGGAAAGAAGAGTGAAAGAAGGAAATAAGAAAGGAGAGTGAAGAAAGGAAAGAAAAGTGAAAGAAGGAAAGAAGAGTCGAAGAAGGAAATAAGAGTGGAAGAAGGAAATAAGAGTGAACAAGAGTGAAAGAGAAAAAGAGTGAAAATATTGAAAAAAGGAGATACAAATGGAGTGAAGAAGAGAGAGAGAAAGTAGACTGAGAGGGATAGAGAGAAAGATGGAGAGAAAAAAAAGTAGAGAATGGAAGGTGTCTTAATGTTCCTAGTTACAGTTAAATTGAGAGGGACAGAGAAGAGGTTCCTTTGATTTGGCGCAGGTGTCAGTGAAGCACAGGTGCAAGCCAGTTTAAAGACCCTATTATGATGTCATAATGGCCCAATGTAAGTAAATGGGAAAATTTAGATTCGTTTTTATTTAATATCTTAAAAAGTATAAAGTTTAGAAAAGTGAAAAATACATAGCATAAGTGTCCTTTACAAGACCTACGCGACAAAGTTTGAATGAAGTTTCTACGTTAAGCGGTTCGAGCTGAATTAATCGCAGAAAAAGGTGAGAAGAAGAAGAAGCCTAGGAATAACAATACAGGGCATTTCATTGTAAAAATACAATATATCTTGTTATATATACAGCCGCGGAAAAAATTAAGAGACCACTTCAAAATTATCAGTTTCTCTGGTTTTACTATTTATTGGTATGTGTTAAAGTAAAATGTACATTTTAGTTTTATTCTATAACCTACTGGCAACATTCCTACCAAATTTCAAATAAAAATATTGTCATTTAGATCATTTATTTGCAGAAAAATGACAATTGGTCAAAATAGCAAAAAATATGCAGTGTCTTCAGATCTCGAATAATGCCAAGAAAACAACTTCATATTCATTTTTAAACTACACAATACTAATGCTTACACTTAGGAAGAGTTCAGAAATCAATATTTGGTGGAATAACCTTGATTTAAAATCACAACTTTCATGTGTCTTGGCATGCTCTCCACCAGTCTTTCACATTGCCGTTGGGTGACTTTATGCTACTCCTGGCGCAAGAATTCAAGCAGCTCGGCTTCTTTTCATGGCTTGTGACCATCCATCTTCCTCTTGATCACATTTCAGAGGTTTTTTATGGGATTCAGGTCTCGAAATTGGGCTGGCCATGACAGGGTCCTGATCTGGTGGTACTCCATCCACACCTTTACTGGCCTGGCTGTGTGGCATGGAGCATTGCCCTGCTGGAAAAAACACTTCTCAGAGTTGGGGAACATTGTCAGAGCTAAAGGAAGCAAGTTTTTCTTCCGGGACAACGTTGTACTTTGCCTGGCCGAGGTTTGTAAAAGACCATAAGGATTGAAAAAAGCGGACTGGAGGGTCTTCTAGTTCGTCTTCTCTGATGAGTCCAATTTTCAGCTTTGCCCAACACATGGTCGTCTGATGGTTAGACGGAGACCTGGAGAGGCCTACAAGCCAGAGAGTCTTGCACCTACTGTGAAATCGGACTCGTCAGAGAAGACGAACTTAGAAGAACCTCCAGTCCGCTTTTTCAATCCTTATGGTCTTTTACAAACCTCAGCCAGGCAAAGTACAACGTTGTCCCGGAAGAAAAACTTGCTTCCTTTAGCTCTGACAATGTTCCCCAACTCTGAGAAGTGTTTTTTCCAGCAAGGCAATGCTCCATGCCACACAGCCAGGCCAGTAAAGGTGTGGATGGAGTACCACCAGATCAGGACCCTGTCATGGCCAGCCCAATTTCGAGACCTGAATCCCATAAAAAACCTCTGAAATGTGATCAAGAGGAAGATGGATGGTCACAAGCCATGAAAAGAAGCCGAGCTGCTTGAATTCTTGCGCCAGGAGTAGCATAAAGTCACCCAACGGCAATGTGAAAGACTGGTGGAGAGCATGCCAAGACACATGAAAGTTGTGATTTTAAATCAAGGTTATTCCACCAAATATTGATTTCTGAACTCTTCCTAAGTGTAAGCATTAGTATTGTGTAGTTTAAAAATGAATATGAGCTTGTTTTCTTTGCATTATTTGAGATCTGAAGACACTGCATCATTTTTGCTATTTTGACCAATTGTCATTTTTCTGCAAATAAATGATCTAAATGACAATATTTTTATTTGAAATTTGGTAGGAATGTTGCCAGTAGGTTATAGAATAAAACTAAAATGTACATTTTACTTTAACACATACCAATAAATAGTAAAACCAGAGAAACTGATAATTTTGAAGTGGTCTCTTAATTTTTTCCGCGGCTGTATATATATATTGAATATGTCCGCCCCTTGACTTGGACGCAGTTTTTAATTTTGGTCCTCTGTGAATTTCAGTTTGAACCCCTGCCTTAGAGCAAGCACAATGCTGACAGGGGCAAGTAAAAACTCCCTGTTAACAGGAAGAAACCCGGGTGCATTGGTTTACTTGTTGGTGTTGGTGTTGTACTGTATGTAGATCAGGGGCGCCTGCAGAAAAACAAATTGTGAGGTACGCACAGAGCCAGAGTTTACCTGCATGCTGGTAGTTTGATACGCCATTCCATAAAACTGTATTGTTGTATTACGTGGTAACTAGAAAATGCATTTCCTGAAGGAAATACCAGTGCATGAAATGCAAAAGTTAGGAAAGGAAGAAGAAAAGAAAGAAGAGTGAAAGAAGGAAAGAAGAGTGGAAGAAGGAAAGAAGAAAGGATAGAAGAGTGAAGAAAGGAGAAAAGAGAGGATGAAGGAAAGAAGAGTGAAAGAAGAAAAGAAAGAAGAGTGAAAGAAGGAAATAATAGTTGAAGAAGGAAAGAAGAGTGAAAGAAGAAAGGAAAGAAAAGTGAAAGAAGGAAAGAAGAGTGGAAGAAGGAAAGATGAGTGGAAGAAGGAAAGAAGAGTGAAAGAGAAAAAGAGAGTGAAAATATTGAAAAAAGGAGATAAAAACGGAGTGAAGAAGAGAGATTGAGTGTGAGAGAAAGTAGACTGAGAGGGATAGAGAGAAAGATGGAGAGAAAAAAAGTAGAGAATAGAAGGTGTCTTAATGTTCCTAGTTACAGTTAAATTGAGAGGGACAGAGAAGAGGTTCCTTTGATTTGGCGCAGCTGTCAGTAGGTGCGTTTCCATCCCATGTCTTAATGCGCATTATCTCTATAGGTGCGTTTCCATTCAGCTCGTTCGCATTAACGATTCGCATTCACGGTGATTCGTATAAAACAAATGCGCATTGAGCGACCGTTTCCATTCACCGGAGTCTTTAGTCTAATTTGGAGGAAGAGTTTTGTGTACGCTAGAATGGACGCCCTCCTCTCTGCCGTCGGGACTTTTAATGCTGTAGCATTTGAGTTGTTTGCCTTAATAGTTGCTAGAAGGAGAAGGCGTCGAAGGTTTTAACATGTTTTACATACTCGCATAGCAGCGAGTTCCGTACCCCGCAGACGTCCACATCTGGGAACAAGCATGGTCTAGGGATTTTTTTTAATTTGGTGAAGGCCCACTTCACTGACCAGCTGTGGTTCGAAACGGATAGGCCCTGCTGTGTTGCCTGAAAGTATTTGCTGCAGAAAGCCTGTCCCCACCCACAAGCCCATTGCAATTGCGCTTTACAAACTTGCAACATGCGTGGAATACCGTGTTGTGGGCGAAACGTTCGCCGTCAGCAAGACCACTGTACATAGATGTTTATATGCAGTATGCTTTGCCATCCGAGTACAAGCTAAGAAATATATTAAGTTACCATACCTGGGCTAGGCGCAAGAGATTGCAGACCGAAACAACCGCAGGTGATGACAAAACAAAAAAACAATAATTTACAACAACAACAAAAAAGTACGTCTGGGGAGATAACATGTCCACGTAGTTTGCACGTAATTCAAGTTAATCAGTTAGCCTACAATAAACTCTAATGATGATGATGTTCAGGGGAAACAACAAACAGAAACCATTGATATATTATAGTATATAACAGCAAGTGCATGCTGCATGAGGTGTGGTGCATTAGCTGGCAGTTTGAGAAGCAGTAGTAGAGGAACATCACATTCGGAGCAGACAGCAGCACGGTTGTCTCTCACTGCAACAGGACGTAGTCTACAGTCCAACTCCGAACATAAACAAATACACAAAAGACGCGAATCGCTCGAAAAACTGTTTCCATCTAAGTTAAGCGCATTAACTAAATTCGAATAACTAGTTAATCCACCTCCCTCTGGTGAATCGAATTTCTATGCGCATTGGGGAAGTTAATGCGCATCGCACGCGTTTCCAACCAGGATTAAATATTCGCATAGAGATAATGCGCATTTAGACATGGGATGGAAACGCACCTTATGCGAATATTTAATCCTGGTTGGAAACGCGTGCGTTTCGCATTAACTTCCCCAATGCGCATAGAAATTCGATTCGCCAGAGGGAGGTGGATTAACTAGTTATTCGAATGTAGTTAATGCGCTTAACGTAAAGTACACTTAGACAGTGAGGAATCGAACTAGCAACCGTCTAATTACTAAACGACTTCTCTCCCTCCTGTACCACTGTCGCCTCCCAGGTCCAGGTGTAGCTGCCAAATGTGAGGACCTGCCTGATGTGAGTCCGCATGCGCAAACTTCGCTCTGTCTGCGGCGGTGGAGCGGATCGAGGCGCACACCTCCAGCATCACGCGCGACATGACCGCCAAGGTGGCCGCGGTGCGCACCGACATCCGGCGCATGGGCGACCTGGAGTCTGACGTGGAGGCGCTGCTGGAGCACCGCTTGAATTTTTCTCCGCATAAAGCATAGGGAGACGTCGTCTAATTACAGCAATAATAAAAACATTTCTTGGTTTTCGAACAGCCTCTTTGTGTTTGAGTTAGCAGAGCATGCAGTGTAAATGATTAAATTGTAAAGAACCTGAATTGTAGACGTAAAAAAGCAGAACTGTTTGTGTGGTATAATAATAGAAAATATTCGACAATAACCGCGAGCTTGGTCATTGTCGTTAGTAATTAATTTCACAACAACAGCCTCTGATCATTAACTAAAAATACACGGGATAAAAACAAACGATTTCCTATTTTATAGTTTGTTGTTGATGATGTAATGGCCTTGTAACATCATAATAAAGCGTTGGTAATCTCCACAGCCCCTCGTAGAACCATGCAGGTAGAGGTGAGTCGTACAATCATCAGATTAGAAAGGGCGTGTCTCTCGTGAAGTCGTACGAGGTGAATTGGATAACCATGCAAATGCCTGTAGATGGAAACGGTTTATTCGAGCGATTCTCTCTTTTGTGTATTTGTTTATGTTCGGAGTTGGACTGTAGACTACGTCCTGTTGCAGTGAGAGACAACCGTGCTGCTGTCTGCCCCGAATGTGATGTTCCTCTACTGCTTCTCAAACTGCCAGCTAATACACCACACCTCATGCAGCATATGCACCTGCTGTTATATACTATAGTATATCTATGTTTGCGGTGTGTTGTTTCCCCTGAACATCATCATCATTACCTAGTTTATTGTAGGCTAACTGATTAACTTGATTTACGTGCAAACTACGTGGACATGTTATCTCCACACACGTACTTTTTTGTTGTTGTTGTAAATTATTGTTTTTTTGTTTTGTGATCATTGATTTTATTCTATCTAACACCTGCGGACCTGGTGTGCGCGGTTGTTTCAGTTCGCAATCTCTTGCACCTCGCCCAGGTATGGTAACTTAATATATTTCTTTGTACTCGGATGGCAAAGCATACTGCATATAAACATCTTTGTACAGTGGTACGTTTCGCCCACAACACGGTATTCCGCGCATGTTGCAAGTTTGTGCAATTGCAATGCGCTCGTCGGTGGGGACAGGCTTTCGGCAGCAAATACTTTCAGGCAACACAGCAGGGCCTATCCGTTGCACAATTCTTGAAATCCTGACCTGGTCAGCCTGAAGTTTTCGACCCACAGCTGGGCAGTGAAGTGGGCCTTCACTAAATTAAAAGAATCACTAGACCGTGCTCGTTCCCAGATGTACGGACGTCTGCGGTGAACGGAATTCGCTGCTATGTGAGTTTGTAAAACATGTTAAAACCGTCTACGCCTTCTCCTTCTAGCAATTATATTCAAAACAACTCAAATGCTACAGCATTAAAAGTCCCGACGGCAGAGAGGAGGGCGTCCATTCAAGCATGCACAAAACTCTTCCTCCAAATTAGACTAAAGACTCGGGTGAATGGAAACGGTCGCTGATGCGCATTTGTTTTATGCGAATCGTCCGTGAATGCGAATCGTTAATGCGAACGAGCTGAATGGAAACGCACCTAGTGAAGCACAGGTGCAAGCCAGTTTAAAGACCCTATTATGATGTCATAATGGCCCAATGTAAGTCAATGGGAAAATTTCAATTTGTTTTTATTTAATATCTTAAAAGGTATAAAGTTTAGAAAAGTGAAAAATACATAGCATAAGTGTCCTTTACAAGACCTACGCGACAAAGTTTGAATGAAGTTTCTACGTTGAGCGGTTCGGGTTGAATTAATCGCAGAAAAAGGTAAGAAGAAGAAGAAAATGTCTAGGAATAACAATACAGGGCATTTCATGCACTGTAATAAACAGATTGAACATTACGCTGTTCAAGTTACCACAAGATTCTACTGAATGACCGCTCAGCAGACGCTGTGGAAACGGGCATTGTCAACAAGACCTTCAGGACGCAATGAATGTTTGGGTAGAAATTTGCCGAACTTTCCAGGGCTTGTCAAAGCTCACTGCGTTTTGGCTGTAAGGGCGTGTTTCTCGTGAAGTCGTACGAGGTGAATTGGATAACCATGCAAAAGCCTCATTACTCATTTAGCTGCTTTCACAGCTCCAGCTCGGCTGCAGGCGCCACTGATGTAGATCAGTATATTTATTCAATAACAATTGCAATCGGGCTCACTCACAGCACTAGGATGAAAGTGAAGCAATCGCACAGGGTTTATATACTTAGGATTAATCTAATTGAACTTACTCTGTATCTAACTCTGATGCCATAAATCATTCCAACGTCAGCAAGAATAGCTACGCTCGGGTCCTTTGTGTCCTCGTAACTGCTGACATGCAAAGATGTCAGTTTAACGCAGGGTTTAACAAGTTCGACCCTTGTTTTCGTCTCTGAGCTAACCCAATATAGACAATAGGTTCCTTCACTTAAGTTACGCATGTAGATTTTACAGTCTTTTTTTGTATAATGTATAATAAATGGACATATCATTTTTGATACACCCCCCTCTGTAAAATCGTTAAAGAGCTATGTGACAGGGGGTAGGAAGGCTTTCAATGATAAGGTACATCTTTTCTTCTTCACCCCACTTAAGTGCCCGGGGAAATTCTTGCGTACATAAAAGTTTTCTTATCTGGGATTCATTCTTGGCTAAGAACAGGATTTAAGGATTTACCTTTCTCCTTGGTATGTTTCTCTTCTTCTTCCTTTCTTTTCTTCTTAAATTAGAAATATATTGTTCTTTCGTTGAAGTTGCTTGGACACACACGCACTAACTAGGAGGTACGTAGCCTACCCCTTCCTCTTTTGATTTTTGACTCATTTTACCCTTATGCTAGATTAATTTATTTAATGTCAAAATATTAGTTGGAGGTATAGAAGGGGGCGCAAAAAACTCTGCCCAATTATATCAATAATAATTATTTATTTATTTTTCGGGACGCAGAGTTTGCCTATGTCGCCTGTAGGAAAGACTGACCCTGTGTGTGTGTGTGTGTGTGTGTGTGTGTCTCCCACCTGTCACACAGTAAAGGCATTTGCATGGTTATCCAATTCACCTCGTACGACTTCACTAGAGACACGCCCTTTCTAATCTGATGATTGTACGACTCACCTCTACCTGCATGGTTCTACGAGGGGCTGTGGAGATTACCAACGCTTTATTATGATGTTACAAGGCCATTACATCATCAAAAACAAACTATAAAATAAGAAATCGTTTGTTTTTATCCGTGTATTTTCAGTTAATGATCAGAGGCTGTTGTTGTGAAATGAATTAGCCTACTAACGACAATGACCAAGCTCGCGGTTATTGCCGAATATTTTCTATTATTATACCACACAAACAGTTCTGCTTTTTTACGTCTACAATTCAGGTTATTTTACAATTTAATCATTTACACTGCATGCTCTGCTAACTCAAACACAAAGAGGCTGTTCGAAAACCAAGAAATGTTTTTATTATTGCTGTAATTAGACGACGTCTCCCTATGCTTTATATGCGGCGAGAGCCACGATAGAGCAAGGAAGAAGGGAGATGTCGGTTTTCCTCCTGCATCGCCGCTGGTGCCCTTCATAGTTTTTTTCATTTTTACAAACTTGTCCCTGATCTTCCTCCAACTCCTAATGCACTCCTGGACCTCCAGCCCCAGGTTCCCAGCGATCTCTCAGAGATTTTTTTTAAAAATGGAGGTGCTGTCATAGGGAACGAAACAGGAAACGTCATTTTAGCCAGGGGTGTCGGACAGCTCGGATCGGATAGTCGGGTCGGATAGTGAGAAAATTCAAGCGGTGCTCCAGAGGCCATCCGACACCCTCGGATGGCTATCCGAGGTGCTCAAAGGTGTGGTCCCACTTCAAGGAGGGCGTTTAAGGGCGTGCCTCGTGAGATCGGAGAGCACGATCGGACAAGCATGTGAGCACCTTAACGTAGCTGAATAGTACAACAAGCCCTTGAGGCAATCTTTTGTTGAGAGGGAGGCTCTGCCTTTTGATAGGTCAATGTGTAACTAATCTGGTGACCTAAGCACTCCTCACACTCCAGCTCCTTGCATTCCACCATGAGGGACCTGGACGAGATCACCTCCTTCCTGGGCACATGGGGGCCTTTCCAGCGCCTGGTCTTCTTCTCCCTGGCCTTCAGCATCCTGCCCAATGGGTTTGGTGGCATTTACATCGTGTTTGTGGCCGACACGCCTCCCCATGAGTGTTTGGTCCCGGAGGAGAGCAACATCAGCGAGAGCTGGAGGGACGTGAGTGTTCCCCTGGTGCTGCAGGACGGGGCGCTGAAGCGCAGCTCCTGTAGCAGATACAGGCTGGACCTCCTCAGGAACTTCTCCCGGCTCAACTACACCCCCGACGTGGACGTCAACGTGAGTCAGATTCAGCAGGAGGGCTGTCTGGATGGCTGGAAGTACAGTAAAGAGATCTACCAGTCTACCATCGTCACTGAGGTGAGCATACGCCATTGCTCAGTTATTTCAAGAGATTTGAAACAGTACAAAACAAAAAGGTGGCAAGAAAGTCTAGTAAAAAGCATTTAAATTAGATAAAGACTTTGATTTTTGCATGAAGACATATCAACATCTATGTTTAAATATTGAGTAACAAAGAAAGAGAATATATACAGCTGCAGAAAAAATTAAGAGACCACTTAAAAATGATCAGTTTCTCTGGTTTTACTATTTTTTTGGGATGTGTTAAGGTAAATTGAACATTTTTGTTTATTCTATAAACTACTGACAACATTTCTACCAAATTTAAAATAAAAATATTGTCCTTTAGAGCATTTATTTGCAGAAAAATTACAATTGGTCAAAATAGCAATTTTTTTTTTATTCCACCAAATATTAATTTCTGAACTCTTCTTAAGTTAAAACATTAGTATTGCGTTGTTTAAAAATGAATATGAACTTCTTTTCTTTTCATTATTCGAGCTCTGAAAACACTGCACTGCAGTTTATAGTTTTCAATTTTACTTTAACACATTCCACTAAATAGTAAAACCAGAGAAACTGATAATTTTGAAGTGGTGCATTTCTAAATAATTAAACTAGCTTTATCTCTGTGAGAAAATGGCATAAGAGTGTTCTATCTGTTAAAATGCTATGAATTGAACAAATGTTGGGTTCTCCTTTTGTGTTTTATGTAGAAATGTGAAAATGTAGAGAGCCTTTCAGTGACCTCTGTGCTCTGCTGGAAGTGAGTACTGATATGAGACAAAATACCGGGGCACTTAAGAACGTACCACCATTGGCGTGATCACACCTTGTGTTACCTGGCTGTGTGTTCAGGTTCTAGTTGTTCAGGATAGTGCTGTTAAGATTAACTTTTCCAGTACAAATTAACCCGTTATGTCATGGTTGGTTTTCTTTTGAATGCTTTTAGAAAAGAGAAAAAGGAATAAAAACAAAACAAAATTCAGGGTCCATGCAGTTAAATGACAGAAATGATCTTCAACAGTGAATTTCATTAAATTAATTTTAGGAATCAATTTTAGGAATCAAAACTACGACACAGGGAAATGGCTCTGCTTTCTGACCTCGCCATAAAATATCTAATAAACCTCATGTTTGTTAAGACGAAAGTTTACATCAGGGCAGCCCTTCCTGTTAGATATGTACGGCATCATAAAACTGTGTGTGTGTGTGTGTGTGTGTGTGTGTGTGTGTGTGTGTGTGTGTGCATGTGTGAACTCAATGCCAATGCAGTGGGATCTTGTGTGCGAGAATGAGTACAAAGTACCGCTGACAACTTCAATCCACTACATGGGAGCGCTAGTGGGTGCTTTCCTGTCAGGGCAGATGTCAGACAGGTGAGTATTCCCCCACCTGAGGTTCCTGAGTCTAATTCTAAGGTTCTTGAGGTTTGCTTCTGTGATTTTGAACTCCCTAAGGAGTCATTTGTACTTCCAGGTTTGGCAGGCGGCCCATGCTCTTTAGCACAATGGCTTTGCAGACATTGACAACGTTTGCTCAGATCTTCTCACCCAATTGGGAGGCCTTCGCCGCCACCTTCTTCTGTGTGGGCTTCGGCTCCATCTCCAACTATCTGATCGCCTACATTATGGGTTGGTGTGACTCTCCCTCTCAGACAACACCTTGCACTTCAATTGGAAATAATTGTAGCGCCCCCTAGTACAGCTGACTACGCCACCCCTTGAGTTTACTGATATGCAAGGAGAACTCTGCCCCAATAAGTGTACAGACACAGGTACGTTTAGAAAAGTACAAAAATGTATTTTTTTATTAATATATTGAAGGAGGTTGTACAGGCTGGTCAATAACTTCATTAAAGTTAGGATCATAACTGTCACCAGTTAATCAGTCAAGCCAAAGAGAGAATGCTAGTGGAAGCTACGGTTTTGATACCACACGTAAATAAAGTGCTCACAACCCTTAGGGCAACACACTTCAAACTTCAAGTTCTGGTGAAACGCTGGGATAATTGCTTTAGGACAACACAGCACTGCTGCAACACTAGTCATATAGTGAAGTTAGAGACTACTGAGACCAGTTTCCCTACAGTGTGTTATGGCTTGACCAATACAGTGGCTGACTAAATGAACAAAACAATAGAAAGAAAACCCCTCTTACCTAGGACACACAACACATTCACTAAGACATACAACCAGTCCCCAGGCTAGAGGGAAATTCAAAGCCAAGTCACACGGAATAGCAGACTCACACGCATACAGACACTCTCAAAGGAACAGCAGCTAGTACACCGTGAAGGTGCGTCTGTCTAAAAACAAACAAACAAACACAGTAAAATGTTCGCATTCCATTATACATTGCACATAACTCGTTAGGGTGTAATAAATAAACATATGATACCAGACATCCCAAGTCTCCCAGAAGTTCCAGGAGTCACCCTCATATAGCGACTCCCTGATGCCCGCAAATTACTTAAAGTCTCCCGGAATCTAGCTGAGCGAGCAAGACCGCGCACACGAGACAGATGTGCTCCAAACCACTTGAGCATCTGTGCAGCGTGCGCACGTTAGAGAGGGAGAGGGACCTAGAGACTGAGCGTGTGTGGCATTGTGTGTGTGTACCTCATGAAGCAACCTGCCATCCCACCGATTTCATACACTCACATTAGACATTGGACACTGACAGAGACAATCCTAGTTGTATGTGCACATGTACACAGATGATATGCTCAATCTATGACTATGATGCTACAGTGCACTGTATAGCCTACTCATTCCATTCAAGACTTGAGAGATCTTGAAAACTCATCTCTTACTGTAACGCTCCTTATACTGTACTGTATACTTCTTCTATCTGCCCTCTTTGCACTTTGTCGGACTGACCAGAATAAGCACTTACCACTTATGTCAGAAAATCTCTGACTCGATAAAAGCGTCTGCAAAATGAGGAAATACAAACGTAAATGTTTAAAAGCATTCTATACAACCTTTTGATTAGATGCACAGACTGACTGGGCACCTCCTCCTGTGTGACTCAGGTTGTGAGACCCTGGGCCCTAGGGAGCGTGTGGTCTTCAGCTCTCTAGGGGTGTTCATGGGTTCGGCGCTGGGCTACATGGCCATGCCTCCCGTGGCATACTTCCTGCGTGAGTGGAGGTGGCTGGTTGCCAGCATGGCTGCTTCGGGGTTGCTCTACATTCCTCTGTGGTGGTGAGAGCACTTTACTCTATTCTATTCAATCTGATTGATTTATGCAACGTCATATAATACAGTACAGTGGGGAAAATAAGTATTTGAACCCCTGCCGATTTCGCAAGTTTGTCCACTTGCAAAGAAATGTGTGATCTATATTTGTAATGGTAGGTGTATTTTAACAGTGAGAAATAGAATATCAACAAAAACATTTATGACTTTATGAGTAATTGCTGCAAAAAATAAGTATTTGAACCCCCAAGCAAACAGCAAGAATTCTGGCTCTCAATGACCAGGTATGTGCCCAAGAAGCACACATATTAGTCCTCATTAGGCCTAACAAGGTACCCCTGATCTTAACTGGTGACCTGTATAAAAGAAACCTGTCCAAAGAATCATACTTCACACCTTCAACCTCACCACCATGGGCAAGACCAAAGAGTTGTCCAAGGACATCAGAGATAAAATATTAGACCTGCACAAGGCTGGAATGGGCTACAAAACCATCGGCAAGCAGCTTGCTGAGAAGCAGGCAAGTATTGGTGCGATTATTCGTAAATGGAAGCAACACAACTGTCAATCGCTCCAGGTCTGGGGCTACATGCACGATATCCCCTCGTGCGGTATCGGTGATCATCCGAAAGGTGCAGAATAACCCAGGAACTACACAGGGGGAGCCAGGAACTACACAGGGGGAGCTTGTGAATGATCTCAAGGCAGCTGGGACCACATTCACCAAGGAAACCATTGGCAACACACTACGCCGTAATGGTTTGAAGTAGTGCAGCACTTGCAAGGTTCCCCTGCTCAAGGAAGCACATGTAAATGGCCGTCTAAAGTTTGCCAATGAACGCTTGAATGATTCTAAGGAGGATTGGGAGACAGGATGTGGTCAGATGAGACCAAAATCAAGCTCTTTGGCATCGACTCGACTTGCTGCGTTTGGAGGGGGAAGAATGCTGAATATGACCCAAGAACACCATCCCCACCATCAAGCATGGCGGTGGAAACATTATGCTTTGGGCCTGTTTCTCTGCCAAGGGTACACGATGACTCCACCGCATCGGGGGGACTATGAATGGGGCCATGTAACGTGGGATATTGGGCTTGAACCTCATTCCCTCATTCCCTCCCAATGCAACCTTAAGGATTTTGAGAGGATCTGCAAAGAGGAGTGGACCAAAATCCCTCCTGAGAGGTGTGTAAACCTGGTGCCCAACTACAAGAAACATCTGATGTCTGTGCTTGCTAACAAGGGTTATTCCACCAAGTACTAAGTCATGTTTTGCTAGGGGTTCAAATACTTATTTTCTGATTCAAATGCAAATCAAGTCATAAATGTTATTCATAAATGTTAATAATCTGTTTCTCACTGTTAAAATACACCTACCATTACAATTATAGATCACACATTTCTTTGCAAGTGGCCAAACTTGCGAAATCGGCAGGGGTTCAAATACTTATTTTCCCCAGTGTAGACATTGTCTCGAGGTGCTTTGAAGAGTCTCCCTAGGGGGAGCACATGATGGCGTTAGTACTATACCCAGCTGAACACTACTATACGCAGCTGTACAGTACTATACCCAGCTGTGCAGTACTATACTCAGCTGTACAGTACTATACTCAGCTGAACACTACTATACTGAGCTGAACACTACTTTACTGAGCTGTGCAGTACTATACTCAGCTTTACATTACTATTCTCAGCTGTAAAGTAGGCGTTCAGATGCTCATGATGCCTGAGACCTAATGTCCTTTTGACATGCTACCCCAGAGTAAAAGCGTCATGACTTAATATCTCACAAGATGTTGGTGCGATTAACCACTCCTGAGTATTTACCTTCTATCATCCAACTGTATTGAATCAATCCATTCTGGTGCATTCAGCACCAACAGGCTGATTCCTGAGAGTCCATGTAGATAACTCCACATACCACACCATTATCCCACGTTCATGTATTAAAGCTGTTATATGACGTGGTGATTCCACCACACCATTATCCCCCAGTCATGTATTAAAGCAGTAGTGTTGAGGGTTGTAGATGTGGCGTTGACCTCTCCTCTCCCCCCAGGCTGATTCCTGAGTCGCCTCGCTGGCTTCTGTCCCAGGGGAGAGTGAAGGAGGCTGAGGCCATACTGAGAAATGCAGCCAGGATGAACAAGGTCCCCGTGCCGGAGGTCATCTTCACACCCGCTGAGGTAAACCTGCACTGCATCTGTTTGCATTAACCCATGTCCCCAAGGTCCCTGTGCCAGAGGTCATCTTCACACCCGCTGAGGTAAACCTGCACTGCATCCATTTGCATTACCCATTACCCCAAGGTCCCTGTGCCAGAGGTCATCTTCACACCTGCTGAGGTAAATCAATGATGAATGCCGAGTTACTTCTCTGGACAACATTACCTTGGACTCCTGTGGTACAACAGGCCTGGGTTAATCAATTTCCAATCTAGAAAGAAAACCTCGACAGGTTTTCTTCCCACAATTTCACCTAGCTGCAGTTCAACCCTTACAATAACAAGTTACTTTTTTAGCCGCAGCATGGCCGCATACGCATACTTCAGGTGTTTGTAAAGTAAGCTGATAATTTGAAATGGATTCCCACCAGAGCACTCAATCATTTGCCAAGTTTCCTTCACACTAAAATGTACCCGTTCTTCTTTCCCTTTTGTAAGAGGCAGATGTTATCTACTCCAACAGATTGAAAATGTCCTTGCAAAGAAAGCTACAAAATACTCAATTCTTGATGTGCTGAGAAGCTTCAACCTCTGTGCGATGGCAGGACTTTGTGCCCTGCTATGGTGAGTATAGGCAACTACATAGGACTCAAGTTTTGCAAGTAACAGTTCTGTACTGGACTATCAATAACATTCACTGTTAAATGCATGTTCAAAATCTGATTAAAGACACGTTCTCTTCATATGACTTTAATTAAATAAAATGTTATGCAATTGTATTTAGCGCCAACACAATTAAATTGCCCCAAGGCGCTTTGAGATTGAGTTATTTCCTGTCGGTGTATGAGTCCTAACAACTTATCCAAAGCCATAGTGAAGGAATAGGGACTGTGGTGTGTGTGTGTGTGTGTGTGTGTGTGTGTGTGTGTGTGTGTGTGTGTGTGTGTGTGTGTGTGTGTGTGTGTGAGACGTCCTGTTTCACAGGGCCAGAGAAGGAGGACTGGGGGTCCCAAATATTGAGTGGGTGTATGTTGCCGCCAGAGTAAGCAATCTGCTGCGAATGCTGAATAGCGACGACACAGCCGTTCGTGAGCTTGCCCGAGCCTCACTTCTGCTACACCTAAGAAGACGCAAGGTCCCCCCAAGCTCACCTGAGGATACCAGCTTCCTTGGGTTCAAGAAAAAAACCAATGGAAAACTGGATACCAACACACCGGGCTTTGGCGTACGCTCGGACTGGCTAGACCTGAATGACCTCTGCAACCGCACTAACATTCAGTTGCAGTGGAAGAGCACATCAGGACAGCCAGTCACTCTCAATGATAACATCATCACGGACCCAACAACGACGGCAGAGGCAACCATCACCCTGGACGGCAGCACTCACCTCCTAAACACAAAGAACACCAGAGGGACAATAATGAACTTTTTCCGATCGCGTATGACCCAACATTGGACAGGGCTACGCCTACAAGGAAGACTGGCCTGCCTGCCGTGCGCTGATCACAGCGTATCTCATTCTGCACTTCGGAACACAGCACTACATGACAATATACACACGTTCATTATAAAAGCTCGCCTTCAAGTACTACCAACAAAAACAAACCTAGCAACATGGTTTCCATCAACGCATGAGCCGTTCTGCCTACTACACCACAACCGACAAAGGGAATCAATCGCGCACATCCTCAACGGCTGCCCTGCCTACAAAGGACTTTACATCGCGCGTCATGACCGAATTGTGGCGCTGGCCATGAAGAAACTCCGCGAGAACAGCACCTTCACAACCATGCATACCAACGAGTCTGTTAAACCACACTGGTTCTCCATTCCACATGATCAGCGAAACAAATTGAAAACTGCCATTAAGCACATCGCAAATACACCGGACCTTGTGTCAATTAATGAAGAAAATAAAACGATCACAATCATTGAGATTGGTTGCTCTTACGACGCCTACATGGACACCTGCTATGCGTCAAAACTACTAAAATATCAACCCTTAAGTACTGTTCTAACCAACTATGGCTACACATGTACAATCATTGCCTTGATCTTTGGCAGCTTAGGTCATGTGCACAGGATGTGTGTGCGAGGCCTACAAATCTGTGGTCTCTCCAAAAAAAGGGCCAAACACTTTGCAAAGTACTGCTCCACGTCAGCAATAATAGGTAGCCACTTCATTTGGAAGCGCAGGTGTCACCTTTACCCGTAATGCACTATATGGACTAGAACTTTGAATGCAATTTAAGACTTCCCTTTAGCCAAATTTGGATTTTGACTGATATGTACTAATGTATCGAATCCAAATAAAGAAGTAAACTGTGTGTGTGTGTGTGTGTGTGTGTGTTCGTGTGTGTGTGTTCGTGTGTGTGTGTGTGTGTTAACTGCAGGATGATCATCACACTAGCCTATTACAGCCTGGTTCTGAACACTGCCAACCTTGTTGGAAGCCCCTACCTCAACGCCTTCCTGTCAGCCGTGGTGGAAGTGCCCGCCTACATCATTGCCATGCTCCTGCTCAAGTTCTGCTCCCGGCACCTGTGCCAGTCCTCCACCCTGCTCCTAGGGGGCGCTGTGATCCTCACCATAAACTTTGTCCCCACAGGCAAGAAAGGAGGGGTGGACAGATGGAGGGACTGACAAACAAGCACAGAGACAGTCAAGCAAACATAGATGTCTACTATGTTTGTCTTTCTGTCTGTCCCCCCACATAATAACTGATATCTAATATATGCCAGCTGTCATGTACTTATCTTAGTTTATTTATTTATATTTATATAATTTATTCCTACTACCTTTTTGCTATTACACAAGAATTTCCCTACAGGGATTAATACAAGTTCATCTTATTTTATCTTATCTTAGATAGACAAATAGATTGAGTTAGTTGATAGATAGAAAAACTCTGACAACAATTTAGCAATCCGCAATGAGTCAGCACTGGTAATCTCCCTGTTTTTTCCATTGATGTGTCTGTTTCTCAGATTTATCAAGCCTGGCCATCTTCTTGGAGATGATGGGTAAGTTTGGCATCACGGCAGCGTTCTGTGTGGTCTACGCTGTGACCTCTGAACTCTTCCCCACTGTGGTCAGAAACACTGCCATGGGTATCTGCTCGATGGCTGCTCGCATCGCCACCATCCTATCCCCCTTCACCGTTTATCTGGGTGAGTGAACAGGTTGCCTCTGATTTACTGGCTTTGAATGCCGCAATGATTGACAGGCAGGGTGACGAAGCCAAAAAGATTCTAATTTTATGCCTGTCCAAATAAAGGGCAAGGGCTGCAGAAGCATTCAGTTTCTCAGTACAGACACAGTGTTTAATGCACGCACTAGTTGTCAGCAGTATTATGCAGGTGTTTTTAAAGGTATGTTTTTGCAGGTAACCAGTCGCTTGTGCATATGCATCTATCAAATGTAATGCATGGAGAGATAAACACACCTGACTGTTCCCACTATGTAATACACATTATGTTGCGACCCCACAAGCCAGGCGTAACACCACTAAGTAATACACATTGTTGCAACCCCACGAACACCAATATGTAATACACTGTGAGCAGCTTTTACAGCACAATGCTGCCAAATATTCAATCACCTGTAACAATTGAATGAAGCATATGTTTATATTAGGGGTAAATAGGCTGGCATTCGGTTTGTATTATAAGCAGAGTGAACTTTGGGCTTAACAGGACTGCAGTTAGCCACAGCTATGTAATCGATCCCTGCCTTAAATACTTATCTGGTAATATCCCGTTCTTCATATGCTCACTAGAGCATGTCTTTTCGAGTAAGGGTCATATCTTCTGTTCAGCATTAAGGAATATCTCGAACATTCAAGAAAAAAACTGTTATAAAATTCCAGTTCTAGTCAGCCATAAAGGTGCCATATCATATCTTTCAGAACAAATAAAGATAACAGCTGAAAGTCATATTCAACCAACTTTGAATATTATGCTCTTCTTCGTCAAATATTAACATTGCTTGAGTAACATAACTTTCTGGTCTTAAATAACTTTCAAAGTTTCAAAACGTGACAGATTACCACATGACCTCATTGTCCTTTCAGGGAAATTTTACAAGTTCCTGCCGTACATTGCTTGAGTAACATCACTCTCTGGTCTTAAATAACTTTCAAAGTTTCAAAACGTGACAGAGAACCACATGACCTCATTGTCCTTTCAGGGAAATTTTACAAGTTCCTGCCGTACATTATAATGGGGAGTCTGGCAGTCTTTGGTGGGCTTGTGTGTTTCCTCCTACCTGAGACATATGGCAAAGTCCTACCAGATACCATGAGTGAAATGCAGACCATGAAAGGGTGAGCTCACTTTATACATATATATATTGAATATGTATATTAAAGAATATATAGATGAATATTAGATAAGAAGCTCACAGGAAATATTGCCTCTACCTACTGGCAGGCTAAGGTATATTTCTGGCAGCCATCTTTGTCCATAAAGGTTTGGCATCATTGCAGGTCACACCAGTCTCTGGTTTACTGGGAGAGATAGTGGTTTAATCTTTTATAGCTGACATGCAACAGAACATAATCAACAACAACAACAAAAATGCTGTTTTGAGTATTGTGAAATGCTTAGACCTTACTGAGAGAGAGAGAGGTGTGTGTAAGTACATAATTAGCCATGGCAACTATTTGACCTTACTGAGTGTTGTGAAAAATGTCAAGGGAGAAGAAACATGATGTATGTAAATCCAGTTGAGTGTTGAGTGTGTGTGTGTGTGTGTGTGTGTGTGTGTGTGTGTGTGTGTGTGGTGTGTGTGTGTATATGATTTACACTTCTGTTGTGTGGGTTCACTCAACTTTCCTGTCCTCTGCAGCTTGAAGAAATGTAAAGCTTCAGATCAGAAAGACGGACACCTCCAGCATGCACAAAAAGAAGCAAGGCTCTAAACATGAATGCCATCATTTCAAAACATCTTATATAAGCATTTTTTTTTGTTGCAGTATATTGAGGTGCATTTGGGGGGGGGGGGGGGGGGGTAAATCTTTATTTGTATAGTCCACTGACTGAGACATTACAGGTGGGTTGTTGATATTCAGGTTAAGTCTTTCTAATTGTTCACTGAACATTCCCTTTAACAAAACCCCAGCCCTTACCATAACTATATATTGTACTTAACAAAGTTACTGTAAGGGCTTGTAGTTTGTAGGGGACCGTCAAAATAAATGTGATACAAGACTGTATACAGACTTGCTTTGTATGAAATCATGTGAACATAATATTGCGCAGTAATAAAAGTAACATATATTCATAACAGTGAAGCACTTTTGTATTTTAATGTGTACATAGTATTGTGCAGTAATATAAATTATTATATGGCAAAGACAGTTTGAGCATTCTAATTGGCTACTAATGGGTAGTCATGCCAGCCGCGTATTGCCCTCCCCAGCAGTCAATACGGATCCGTATTGCCCTCCAGTGACGTCATCTTAAAAATGAGCGATACCATGTACCAAGTACTAAAAATTACATCCTTGAAAATTAGCGATATTACAGTAATAGACATCGACAGCCATGAGCATGTAATGTTCAGTACTGATATAATCAGGACTCCTATTATGAAATGATCTGAGAACAGGAAACCAGTTGAATGTCGTGGTACCATTAACCATGACAGTTGATGACAGTTGAAGAATAAAGACTCAAGAACTCGCGAACATTTTGATATCAATACTTACTTTATAGGACTTAGTACAGGTCAGGGCCTCGTTTCCCGATAACGACGTATCTTAACGGCCTACGTGGATTTTCGCGACATCGTACACTAAGTAACACTTTCTATTTACGTGCGTTTCCCAACCATCAACTTAAAGTCAGGTGCACGAGCGCAACGTGCACGAGTTCTTAAGTAGCTCTTAGGAGCTGTTTACGTCAGGTTAACCTGTTTACGTTAATTGCTGTGAAATTAGCTAGCCTATGCGTGCATCGAACGTGCAATGTGCACTGAATTCGGGGCGGGGATAGTAACGCCATCTCCAGCAGAGTAGCCTATTTAAACTGTGTTCCCATTGTAAGGACATTTATTACGATCTGTCTGAGAGTGGGCTGTAAAAGCTAGCATCATCGAAGTCATACAGTACAGTAGGCTACATACATTCAATAAAATTAACCTACATTTGAGTCCAACTGCATGACCATTCTTACCCTACACTTACCCTTACAATAAAGAATCCTATTTCAACCATAACTTCATTTTAAATAATGTCTTTCTTTATGACATTTAGTTTATAGTTTAGACAGCAACGTTGACATCTACAGTATATTCAACTGCATCCACTACATAATCTCAAACTTTATTTGTTGGTAACTCTCCAAAAAGGCTACCATTAACACATTTCTTAATGAAAAGGAAACATGCATCACAATAATACTTCAGTGTAACCTGTACCTATGTGGAGTGCAAATATGTCTTGCCATTACACTACCCAACAGCTCTACGTCTGCTAACACTACAGAATGCATAATTCCTACGGGCACTGCACTAGTTTTGTATAGCCTAATCTTTATTTTCAAATACTCAATATTCTTTATTTCTATTTTGATGGGAATAGGCAGGTGAAACAATGACATTCTCATGATGTGCTATACACAGAAACATCGTTTGGATTTCTTCTACAATAGGCCGAACGACACCCCTGGATAAGGTGTCGAGGGGGTTGAAGCGTACGTCATGCGTGACTGTATGAGCTATGAAACTAGCGATTTAAAAAAAGTTTCAATGAAGAACATGGTTGCAAATATATATGTATACAACCATCTAGCTAGAAAGCTACCATATAAGCCAATGGATTGGTGGCATAAGCGCTAATTGTGCCATAAAACTACTGTTTGAAAGCTTCAGTTAAGACCTACATACTCTCCATTGGTCGCGTAGCACATTTCAGATCAAACCGAGTCATTATAAACATATAAAAAGTTGTGTAGATAGCTTTATTAATGTAAAATATTCCTTGCTTCAAGTAGCCATGTTTTTTTTTTAAATTCCCCTTTCTTCCGAACGACGGTCGAACGACGCCCCTGGTGGATTAAATCGCTAAGTGTGAAGTTACTACTGGTCCTGACCACACGTAGAATTCTTCTCAACGAAAGATACACTTAAGCTAAGTGCCGCGTTGGGAAACCCGTCTGCAACGTAGGATTCCTCTTACGAGCGATTTCAAGTGCTTTTTAGGCTAAGTGCGCATTCGGGAAACGAGGCCCAGTACAATTCAGAAGCAGCGAAAATGTGTTATTGAAAGTGATGATGAAGACTTGACTACTATAATTTGAATCTCTTGTGTTTTACTGTAAATTAAAACCATTTAAACTGAGCCCTGTTGTCCGTTTTCTGTTGATCATTGTAACTTGAAGTTGTTAGCAAGTCATTGTTTGCTAGGCAACACTTGAACTACACTGTGAGACTTGAGAGCTGAACAAAACAACATGTTTTCTATTTACAATTACCATTTATTTTCAAAATGAAAAGAGCTTAAATGCCATATAATAAACAACTTACTAACCTCGACCGTTCGGTCATGCATGGAAATATCAGACTTCGGCTTTGCCGTATCAACCTCGCTATCGCTTGGTGGATACATTACAGCCTCAGTCTGATATTTCCCTGCATGACCTCACTCTCGGTTAGTAAGTAGTTATTATATGAACTCGTGAATATTAACTTGTTCATACAAAGTTGCACAGGCATCCTGAGGGTTTCTACCTTTTTCGATTATAATTTGATCAGTTAAATCGAGGAGACTATAACATCAGATAGATAACTAGCTATCATTTTATGTAAATGGAACTCTTTAAAGAAGATTCAAGGTTTCTGGGGATGTTCTTTTTATGACGCTAGGACAAAAACTCGCGGAGCTTCAAAGGCATATTGACAACAATAACAAACTCGTTTTATTTGCTTACACATTTAGCTCGGTATCAAGTTACTTACTGTCTGAAAAAACCCGCGTATGCTTGGCTGCTGGTCTAGTTTTCTCTGCTTTTTAGGTAACCTCAAATCCTCCATTACCCTATCTTACTTTTTTGGCGCTCTTTGCGACTGACCAAAAAGTGTTAGGTAACCATGCCAACTCAGAACAACGTGAGGTGGTTTCAAACGAAATCACATGTGTACAATTAGGAGGGGGGATTCACACATTTTATGTTTTTCTAAACAAACGGAAATAAATTGGAAATAAATAAGACATGACAAGAGACCGATCCATTGCAGGGTTCAAAGAAGGAGAACATATAGTTTACTTATTTTCTGCTGTATATTGGGGGGGACAGGTTGATATTTTCTCAATATTGGGGGGGACACGACCCCCCCAAAGAATGCGTGGTTACGCCCTTGGCTGGGACGTTGAAACAGACTGATGACATGCAGCTGGGAGTGCGAGTGAGCGTGCTAAAGGGGGCGTGACAGGAGCGGAGTTCATCACAGATGTGACACGGAAAAAGCGGCACATCCTTGTGAAAAGACAGTAGGTTATAGAGCTGAGAATGAGAGAGTATGACGAGATCACCTCCTTCCTGGGCACATGGGGGCCTTTCCAGCGCCTGGTCTTCTTCTCCCTGGCCTTCAGCATCCTGCCCAATGGTCTCGTGGGAATTTACATCGTGTTTGTGGCCGACACGCCTCCCCATGAGTGTTTGGTCCCGGAGGAGAGCAACATCAGCGAGAGCTGGAGGAACGTGAGTGTTCCCCTGGTGCTGCAGGACGGGGCGCTGAAGCGCAGCTCCTGTAGCAGATACAGGCTGGACCTCCTCAGGAACTTCTCCCGGCTCAACTACACCCCCGACGTGGACGTCAACGTGAGTCAGATTCAGCAGGAGGGCTGTCTGGATGGCTGGAAGTACAGTAAAGAGATCTACCAGTCTACCATCGTCACTGAGGTGAGCACACGCGACCACACATGCACACACAACTCGGTCCACTGTTGCCAGTCAGCATCTCTATTAGGGAGCTATAGAGTTATAGAAATATAAATTGTATAGAAATAGGTTTCTGTAAAGGTACATTTGTCAGAAAAATACCATTAAATTAACGTGTTTGAGAAAGGCAATTGGAAGGGGGGGACCTCATCATTTACTAACTGATATCAAAGTAATCCCTTGCTCCACTGATGTCCCATTATTTCTCTCAGGATTGTTTAATGCAAAGCCATTTAACATCATCCACAAGTGGTTGTGATCAGATTCAGTGGTTGTGGTTATCGGTGAGCATGTAGATCTTGTGTTGTCTGGCAGACATTCTCAAGTCAGTGGTTCTCAAACTTTTCTGTCATTCCCCACGTTGAACAATGGGGCCTTTTCAAGCCCCACCGGTCCCTCATCGCTCCAATACAATGGTAGGCTTAAAATGTATTGAAAAAACGATAGGTTCTAAATATTGGCTAATCAATAACAAATGACATCAGTTCAGAAATAGAGAAAATACAAGTACAATGGTGTCAATCCTTGCATCAAATGGGCTGAGTTCCAAAAATAAAGAAAAAAGGCCTATTATGCAATTGTGTTATCAATGGTGCCAAGTTAAAATCTCACTAGTAGCCTACGTCGCTTTGGATAAAAGCGTCTGCTAAATTACGTAATGTAGGCTAATGTAATGTTAAATTGTCAAATGTATTACATTTTTTAAATTTCTTTTAGGTTGATTTTGTGGTGGATCAGCTGTCATTTTCTCCACTTGAAGAGCAGAATCGCTAACTTTTGAATTTCGTGTGACAAATGTATTCATAACGTCAATAATAGAGCAGAAACATGGATTTTCTGTGTGTATGTAACTTAGACCAGTGGTTCTCAACTCTTGGGTCGCGACCCAAATTTGGGTCGCCGGAGTTTCTGAAAGGGTCGCAAGACGAATTCTAAATGTAAAACTTTTTTTTCAAGCAATGCTCCCTCTGTCCATTAGGGAATCCCTGTCCCCAGTTCTGACTTACTGACATTAAACTACAGAAGCCGGCAATGGTTCTGCACGTAGGCCTATCTAACAATAACATGTTCGAACATTCAGCCAATAACATTTGCATATAAGATATTTCAAATGTATCAACATGTATTGAGCGATAATATGCTCTCTGACATGCCCGGAGAATGTCTAGAGGCGACTAGTGTAGGCAAAAAAGAATGGTGAGCACCCGCCGTTGTGTGTGTTATGCAACGAAATACTGGCTACTGAAAGCCTGAAGCCTTCGAAATTGCAGATACATTTTGAAACAAAGCAGGCTAACTGCGTGCATCCTAGCTGGTCTCCTACCGACTAACTCAGAGCAAAACGTCCCTTACGGTTGCAGAAGTTGCCATCGATTTGTGCACTGCACTCATAGGTGAAAAAGAAGCAGCGAACTTAAAGACAATTCCCGTGACAAACGACACTGTTCATGTGAGGATATGTGACATGTCAAATGATGTTGAGCAGCAGATCACTGAACGTCTCTGCGCTTTTGACTTTATCGCCTTTACAACTCGATGAATCCACAGACGTGGCTAGCCATGCCATTCTCTTGGTTTACGTGCGGTAGGCTATGTGCAGAATGATGACTTTGAAGAGCAGTTCTTATTTAATTCAGATTTGCCAACATTTACCACCGCAGGCAGCATATATTTTTTTCTGCAATGGACACATACTTTAACTCAGTCAGCTCTCCTGGTCAAAGTATGTTGGTGTGACAACGGATGGGGCAGTCTCGATGACAGGAAAACATTCAGGGATCTCATTTACTATTTGAACATGTCCATTTCTCATTAAGAAGTTGAGCATGTAAGTAAGGATTTCTCATTTAGAAAATCAACATAAGTCCTGTGATAAGTGGAACATGTTTGTCCATCTCTGACTAAAAAGGTGAACATGTAAGTCCATGGATTCTTCTTAAGAAGTTGAAAATGTATGGCTTAAGTCCATTTTTGTTCAAAGAAGTTCAGAAGTCCATGATTGCATAACTGATCCTGACTTTTAAACAGTTGCATGTGTTTTCAATGGTAAAACAGTGGTATAGTATTAAGCCTAGAAGTAGTGGTAGTAATCATAATAATACAATTGTTAAATTATTGGCCTGATGATTCTTGCTGATTATTAATTTGTGGGTCGCAACTGCACTGGTATCTAAAAATTTGGGTCATGGAGCAAAAAAGGTTGAGAACCACTGACTTAGACTATTAATAGTCTAAAGGCCTCGATATACTGTCGCTGCCAAATGTGAGTCCGCTGCCTGATGTGAGTCCGCCGCTGCCTGATGTGAGTCCGCATGCGCAAACACAAACGGTTTACCGCAGAAGGCTCAGGAGCAAACTATCCAAGACGTGCATGCTCATACATGGTTTAATATCAACGTATCTGGCTTCTCTTAACGCATAATGTAGGTTTATTTAACGTAGTGTTTTATAATTTTGTCAACGGTTTACAGCATAAGACTCAGTGTCAACATATGGGGCTATGTTGTATTACTGTTACTAGTAGGCTAATGAATGCACTGCTTAACTAATAATTCAATAAACATGAAGGTTAACATCACAAACCTTGGTGGATTTCAAACGTAAACAAATGCGCTTGTCATTCCACTTCATGCTGTAGCCTACACCACCAGCATTACCTGGTTCGTTGTACTACAATAGTGTCGCAAAGTTTGCGCATGCGGACTCACATCAGGCGGGTCCTCACATTTGGCAGCGACATATACTTCTGCATCCCTCTCGTCTCCGTCCTCGAAAAAAAAATGGGCGGGCGGGGGCAGGCGGTTGATTCAGAAAAATTTGAACGTACTGGTCGGCCACATACTACTCCGACGGCTATGCGTCCTGAAACCTATTCAACGCCGGACCGCTGGGTGGGGTAACGACTGTTTGTTGAGGCCGTAGCTACCCCCACTACCTCTTTGTTGGAAGTCACTGATTGTTTTTCCTCCCTCCTCCCATCTGTCTCTGACCTGACATGTATGCCACCTCGGACTTTTCGAGCAGGTGTCGTCGTCTCATGGGCCTTGGAGACATGTAGCTTAGTTGTGATGAGCATGTCAAATGCTATATATTCACTTGAGAAGGCAAATGTATCTCCATCGTGGTGGTATTTTTGTGTGAAAAACATAGTAGCGTAAGCGATCTATAACAAAACGATATGCTTATCTTACATACAATATAGAACCTATAAAAAAAAAACGGTTAAATAAAATGAATACATTAATTTTGGGGGGTATTTTTGTCAAATGCAGATTTGCAATGATTTCTGGGTAGCCCAGGTGTATTTTTAGCAGACCGCGACAAAAAAACGAAAAGTTGACTCCAAAGATCTCGAATTTAAGACAAGAGTGGACTGACAAGTAGGCTATGCATTTGTGCTGCTTGTGGGCAGGACAAAACCGATGTGTTTAATCTTCAACTAGACGGTTGCCCTTTTCAAAAGTGTTAGCGTGAAACGTCACTATAAAGCATGCACACTTCGAACAGAAATACCTGTAGAACTCTGAAGTAAGGGGCAAAAAAATAAACCCACTGCAATCATCATACCAATCCACATGTAGTGTTATAGTTATATCAGAAACACAACAAGAGAATGCATACACATACATGCCAATTAACATGATTCTGATTCTGATACCTCAACATACAGTTGTGAGACTGCCTTTTCAACCATGAATATGATGAAAAACACATACAGGAGCACACTCACTTATGATCCTCTGCCTGGACACCTTTAATGCCCAATTTTCAAGAAGACGTTCTTAGAGAAATCGTTGTGTGTGTGGTAGTCGTTTATTGTATACCTCCTCCCGGGAATCCTCACAACAGCGAATGATGGCAACTAACAGACCATGGTTGATGGTGGAGCTGGACTAATTTGAGTTATAAGCAGAGGACGTGCTTGTAGCGATTTGAGCGACAACTACAACAACAACAGAACAGGAGACAGGTGGTACGTAAGTTTACTAGATTTTCCGCTAAATCAAGCGTTAGCGTATTCACAATAACTCTCAAAAGTGTGCTGCTAATGTAGCTAGCCTCACTGCTAATAAGTACAACGTTATCGTGCTGGTTATGCTCTCACACGCCACCCTCCTTGAGGCAAAAGTAATGTTTGACTCAAATGTCTTTCACTGCCGTTTTATGTAAAGTCAGTCATTCTAAATAGGTTCTACACATACATGAAATACATTTCCTATTTAATACATGCAAAGTAATGCTGCCAGCATTACTCCGTAGCAAAATACGTTAGATGTCAGTTGAAGCTGGTTGGAGAAGGCACTTTCAACACCGAGCCACCAGCCAAGAGACCAACAGTGGTCGGGAGAAATGTACTTTTCGAGGGTTTATATAAAATACGGTAGCCGTAATGCTGCATGCTGTGCAGCTTTGCAGTTTACCAAAGTCGTACTAAAACATTTTGACAGAAAACAGGAAATGTGAGGTCCTGACATGTGTGATTCCGGAAATGATGTTGTTTGGAAATGATGCCGTAAGCTGGCCAATTACAGCCAAGGGGGTATCCGACTCTCTCCGACTCTTTAAGAAAAGTTAGAAAAAAGCGTTTGTCTCCGACCAGCTCTCCGACGGCTCGGATGGGCGTCAACACCTGGGTGAAGGTGTTACCAAGGCGTGCCAAGGCGTGCCAAAGTGTTCCTCTACGACCGAATTGGAGAGAATCGTAGTACTGTAAAAAGGCCTTAAGGCCCCCACATGCTTATCCGATCATGCTCTCCGATCTCACGAGGCACGCCCTTAAACGCCCTCCTTGAAGTGGGACCACACCTTTGAGCACCTCGGAGAGCCATCCCAGGGTGTCGAATGGCCTCTGGAGAACCGCTTGAATTTTCTCACTATCCGATCCGACTATCCGATCCGAGCTGTCCGACACCCCTGGCTAAATGACGTTTCCTGTTTCGTTCCCTAGGCTATATGACAGCACCTCCGTTTTTAAAAAATCGCTGAGAGATCGCTGGGAACCTGAAAAAAACTATGAAGGGCACCAGCGGCGATGCAGGAGGAAAACCGACATCTCCCTTCTTCCTTGCTCTAACGTGGCTCTTGCCGCATATAAAGCATAGGGAGACGGCACAAAAATTACAGCAATAATAAAAACATTTCTTGGTTTTCGAACAGCCTCTTTGTGTTTGAGTTAGCAGAGCATGCAGTGTAAATGATTAAATTGTAAAATAACCTGAATTGTAGACGTAAAAAAGCAGAACTGTTTGTGTGGTATAATAATAGAAAATATTCGGCAATAACCGCGAGCTTGGTCATTGTCGTTAGTAATTCATTTCACAACAACAGCCTCTGATCATTAGCTGAAAATGCACGGGATAAAAACAAACGATTTCTTATTTTATAGTTTGTTGTTGATGATGTAATGGCCTTGTAACATCATAATAAACCGTTGGTAATCTCCACAGCCTCTCGTAGAACCATGCAGGTAGAGGTGAGTCGTACAATCATCAGATTAGAAAGGGCGTGTCTCTCGTGAAGTCGTACGAGGTGAATTGGATAACCATGCCAATGCCTTTAGGCAGAGTTGTGGACTCGAGTCACATGACTTGGACTCGAGTCAGACTCGAGTCATGAATTTGATGACTTTAGACTCGACTTGACTAAATCTAAAAAGACTTGCAACTCGACTTGGACTTTAACATCAGTGACTTGTGACTTCACTTGGACTTGAGCCTTTTGACTTGAAAAGACTTGCTACTTTCCTCGAACCTGAAGATTAAAATGTATGTTTACACGACACTGACCGCTCTATCTCCCTTTGCACCTGTGTGCGGCACGACATCCAATCAAATTAGATCCACGTTGTTTCTATAATATATGTAATATGATACATACCAGTATACATGACACACACGCGCGCGCTAGTTGGCAAAAATGATACCAAAGGTAGTTTCTTTTGGGTACAAAAATGATGAGGTGATAAACAAAAAAAATAATTGCTGTATGTAAAACCTGCGGGAGCCAAGATAACAGACGGAGACGCGACAACGTCTAACTTCGTTCGACATTTGAAGTTACACAAAGAACGGTACGTTTTGAATCAAAGCCAACACTAGCTTGTTGGCTAACTTAATTGCTAGCTAGCTACGTATCAATTAGACTGTAAACTCACTTTGAGTTTACAAACATGGTAAACCGTATCTCCTTTGGGTTCATGGTAAACTGTATCTCCTGTGGGTTCATGTATGTATGTATAAGTTCACTCGTTTGCACGCCCCCATTTCTGGGTTGTCTTGGATGAAATAGCTGCTAGTGCTAGAGTGTTTGACATAAAAATGTGGATCACCACTCGGTGAGTTGCACATCTTTGAAAACGAACGTTTAGGGTTGATGTAACTCGGACCGCTTTATGAATGCCTGTACCAGAAGCACGGGGGTGATTTTAAATGAACCAAAAGCTTGAGACTGGATAGTTTAGGATTTTTTTTTACGCGAGATTGTATGTGCTTAGTAGCTAGTCAGCGGATCATACACAGTAGACTGCTGCCAGTAGCAACACTTAAGCCAAGCCTAATCAAATCAAGGTCAGTTTAACATCACTGCACACGCTACTATTACATGTAGATTATTTAATTACAGTGCATGAAATGCCCTGTATTGTTATTCCTAGGCTTCTTCTTCTTATTACAGTGCATGAAATGCCCTGTATTGTTATTCCTAGGCTTCTTCTTCTTCTTCTTCTTCTTCTTCTTCTTATTCTTGTTACCTTTTTCTGCGATTAATTCAGCCCGAACCGCTTAACGTAGAAACTTCATTCAAACTTTGTCGCGTAGGTCTTGTAAAGGACACTTATGCTATGTATTTTTCACTTTTCTAAACTTTATACTTTTTAAGATATTAAATAAAAACGAATCTAAATTTTCCCATTGACTTACATTGGGCCATTATGACATCATAATAGGGTCTTTAAACTGGCTTGCACCTGTGCTTCACTGACAGCTGCACCAAATCAAAGGAACCTCTTCTCTGTCCCTCTCAATTTAACTGTAACTAGGAACATTAAGACACCTTCCATTCGCTACTTTTTTTTCTCTCCATCTCTCCATCTTTCTCTCTATCCCTCTCAGTCTACTTTCTCTCACACTCAATCTCTCTTCTTCACTCCATTTTTATCTCCTTTTTTCAATATTTTCACTCTCTTTTTCTCTTCCACTCTTCTTTCCTTCTTTCACTCTTCTTTCCTTCATCCTCTCTTCTCTCCTTTCTTCACTCTTCTTTCCTTTCTTCTTTCCTTCTCCCACTCTTCTTTCCTTTCTTATTTCCTTCTTTCACTCTTCTTTCTTTTCTTCTTCCTTTCCTAACTTTTGCATTTCATGCACTGGTATTTCCTTCAGGAAATGCATTTTCTAGTTCTTGTTACCTTTTTCTGCGATTAATTCAGCCCGAACCGCTTAACGTAGAAACTTCATTCCAACTTTGTCGCGTAGGTCTTGTAAACGACACTTATGCTATGTATTTTTCACTTTTCTAAACTTTATACTTTTTAAGATATTAAAGAAAAACGAATATAAATTTCTCCCATTGACTTACATTGGGCCATTATGACATCATAATAGGGTCTTTAAACTGGCTTGCACCTGTGCTTTACTGACACCTGTGCCAAATCAAAGGAACCTCTTCTCTCTCTGTCCCTCTCAATTTAACTGTAACTAGGAACATTAAGACACCATCCATTCTCTATTTTTTTTTTCTCCATCTCTCCATCTTTCTCTCTCAGTCAACTTTCTCTCACACTCAATCTCTCTTCTTCTCTCCATTTTTATCTCCTTTTTTCAATATTTTCACTCTCTCTCTTTATCTCTTCATCCAGAGCCACTCTTGTTCACTCTTCTTTCCTTCTTCCACTCTTCTTTCCTTTCTTATTTTCTTCTTCCATTTTTCTTTCCTTCTTCCACTCTTCTTGCCTTTCTTTTTTCTTCATCCACTCTTCTTTCCTTCTTCCACTTTTCTTTCCTTTCTTCACTCTTCTTTCCTTTATTCTTTCCTTCTTTCACTCTTCTTTCTTTTCTTATTTCCTTCTTCCACTCTTCTTTCCTTCCTTCACTCTTCTTTCCTTTCTTCTTTCATTATTTCACTCTTCTTTCCTTCTTCCACTCTTCTTTCCTTTCTTCACTCTTCTTTCTTTTCTTCTTTCCTTCTTTCACTCTTCTTTCCTTTCTTCTTTCCTTCTTCCACTCTTCTCTACTTTCTTCACTCTTCTTTCCTTTTGTCTTTCCTTCTTCCACTCTTCTTTCCTTTCTTCTTTCCTTCTTTCACTCTTCTTTCTTTTCTTCTTCCTTTCTTAACCTTTGCATTTCATGCACTGGTATTTCCTTCAGGAAATGCATTTTCTAGTTTTATTTAATTTTTGAGAGTGAGGATATTTTTTATAAAGTGGTGACATGGTTGAAAAGGTTAAGCTTACACTTAGGTTTTGAAATGAGTGTTTGAACAATGTTCTTCCAAAAAAAGGCTTAATAAATACAAATCTTAAAAGCATACATGATCTGTGTAAATATTATTTCTCTGTTGTTGAAAGGACTCGAAAGGACTTGAAACTCAAACGGTAGGACTTGGGACTCGACTTGAGACTTGTCGGCCTTGACTTGTGACTTGACTCAGGACTTGCCTGTCTTGACTCGGGACTTGACAGCAAAGACTTGAGACTAACTTGTGACTTGCAAAACAATGACTTGGTCCCACCTCTACTATTAGGTGCCATTTAGTCTGCAGATGTGCAAGAGTATGTTTGGACCAGAGGTGATTAGGATCTTTGCATGGCAGGAAGCATAGTAAGATTACCTCTAATGTCAGAGCCAGAGACCCACGACATGGTTATCCCTGCTGACAAATTGTTTTGGCGCCAGAGAACGCTAAACTTCTATCTATATAAACCTTGTGTGATGTGTTTAATATTGCTTCTTTCTCGTCTGCTGCAGTCTTGGACTAAGCCCGGGATCCCTCTCGCTCTGAGAGAAGGCCTGTGCTTCTCTGTGACCTGCCGGGGCGTGGATAATCCCAACGAGCATGTTGTTGTTGTTGTTTAATAAATATAGCCTACTTATATGCAACTCCGGAGTCCTGAGGTAACGTGAGTGAATTTTCAACTAACAGTATTTCAGCAGGACGCTCGTCTTTTCTGAAAGCTCCTTAAGTGACGTAGATTTTGTCCATGGTTTGTTTTGTGAGGTTGACACATGTCTTCCTCAGATCTGTTTTCCTCGCGAGTCTGCCACTGTCTGATCTCACTGGTGTCTCTGCATAGAAAGAAAATAGCACTATTGTCTTTTCGCACTTTATGATGCATACCTGCTGAAATAATTAAGATTAGTTAACAGTTTAATGATTACACAGGCATAGACAGTAACCTTTATAATGTTTTACTGCTTAAAAGTTCTTAATTTTTGTTATACATAACTAACCAGTCAGCTTGCATCAGCTCACACATGACTGGCTGGCTGTGACCTCTGCGCCCCTGTCGTCGCTGAGGTTGGGGTAATAGAGCTACATGTGGCATCCAGGTCAAGGAGAGGATGTTTTGTATTTCGGGATAACTGCTGCCATGTCCAGCCAAAGACATACTGGCAGACAGCACAGGGGCGTGACTGGTAACGCATCCACATGGAATGTGTCATTACACTGGATTTTTTTAATCTTGTATGCCTGTCTAATGCGTAGATGTTGCCTGCCAGGTCACAAGAATTTCACTGCTCTGATGACAGTAAGCTATTCAGTGCATGTGACAAATAAAACACTTTGACTTTGACTTTGATGGCAAGCTGTCTTCTGTCCCAAAGGCCAGTTTCCCTTATGTCTTCACTCAGCTGAACAGTATGTCTTTCAGAGAGAGAGAGAGCTGGCCATGCAACTTATAATGTGCATAAAAGTTTTTGGGAGGTTCACCGAGTGTGAAGCAACGTTGAAGTGCACTGTCTACAGATAACACTTACAGATAACATTTACAACATAACAACCTAACAATATAACTTGCTTTTTCCGCAGCTCTCTCCAGCATTTTTTGACAGTGTGCAGTCTTACAAATATCATGTAGGCTACCACATAATAACATAACAACATAATAACATAACAACATCACTGCACACTCTCCAGCTTCTCTGAGAGTGTGCTGTCTTTGTAGACCTCCAGGAACTTGTGCTTGAGTGTCTCATTCTGACGTTCAATGCCATTGTTTGTTGCCATTCCTGTTTTGATGCACTTAAATTAATTTAAGAGCAATTGCTAAGTGATATAATATGTTCCCATATGTCCTAAAGGTTGTTGACATTTCAGCTTAACCAACCAATCAAATTCACTTCTCCCCTTGTGTTGATTGGATGAAACAGCATATGGGCGGAGGCACTTAGTTTCTCATACAGAGCCAGGACTGTGTGCGAACGCTATACATAGGCCATACACAGACCGTACACAGTCTTTTTTTTTGTGCACACACACAAAATAGACAGTAAGAAGCTATTAGCTGAAGTTGCCAAAGTCGGTTGGATCAGAATCGTGGACTGCACATTTCACAGTCCTCTGTTAACAGAAACATTCTATCAGGATAAGACTGTAAGATTGTGTTATTCCAGTATAACCCAGGCTTCACCCTCTGAGCGTGGCCAGAGCATTGCTAGATTTTGTGATGATTCATGGAGTGGGATCAATGGTTTGTCTTGCAGTGGGACCTGGTGTGTGAGAATGAATACAAAGAGCCTCTGGCCTCCTCCATCTATTTCCTGGGTGTGCTGGTGGGAACGTTCATCTCTGGGCAGCTCTCCGACAGGTCTTTGCATCTGGCAACACCGTATCACACAGCCAGCATATTACTAATTTAAAATGTTTAAAGATATGTACCACATGTAGGTTGAAAAAAAAAGAGTGGACCAACTGAACTGTGTTAAAATCATAAAAACAAAAGGTACAGTCCAGGAAGTCAATCAGAAGATAGGCAGACATAATAATCCTTACATCCTAAAAGCCATAAAGATCATAAAGATTTATTGACTTTTATGAATGGATGTGAAGCGAACAGGCGGCTCTATGCCACAGTTCATGACCGTATTGTCGACTTAATTGCCACTGCTGTTAAAGATGCACTACAGGTTGCGTCCTTGACCTATATCGCCTTCTCTGCACTGTAAACCCAAACAGTTCTACTAACTTATTAACATTATGTATTCAGTACTTAAAACCTGGTATTTAGTTGACCCAACTTAAAATGTATAAGTTTTCTGAGCAAGTGAAGATGTTTTAATTGTATTGGAATGTATTTGTTTGAGTAAACATTGCCTGATAACTCATTTTTTTAAGTATCTGACGTCATCAACGTCTTTGAGAACACCGTTGCAGAGTTCTTGTGATGAGACACGGAGACAGCATACTTAAGGTAGAGGAGTCGTTTAGTAATCGAGAGGACGGAAGGTTGCTAGTTCGATTCCCCACTCCTCCGTACCAAGTGTATAAGTGTGAAACCCTTAAACTGCTCCTGATCTATACATGAAAAATTCCTTGTAAATTAGTTTGGATAAACACAGATGTAAATGCAAATGTACATCTGGCAACACTGGGAAGGCGGTCGACCAATTGACAGTTCTCTCTACAGTACGAGCTTGCGCAAGAAGTTGGAACGTTAGGGAGATACCCTTTCAAAAACTTGTATGGGCGTAATAACTAGTTTGTGAAAGACCCAGAGAAACACAAACATCCGACGAGGCCGAATCCTGTTAGATTTTGGAATAATATGACTTCAGAGAACTTAAACATTTTTAAAATGAAAACAAAATAAATCAAATAGCCAATATATAATTTTTAAGTTAAGTTTACTTAAAAAAATATATATGTGTACTCAAATGTTATTATGTAATCGGTTACATCAAAAGTTAAGTACAAGTTTAAGTACACTGAACTTGTTCAGGTTTACAGTGTGGTAAACTAACCCTGTACCAGTCCTTAGTTGCAAATATCAATGAGCTGGGTTACAAATGTAGGCTGATGATTCTGATATTAAGCAGCCTTGGGCATGTTCGGAAATTGACAGTTACCGGTCTCCAATTGGCAGGCCTACCCAAGAAAAGGCCAGTCAGCTGGTTAAATGCTGCTTATTGGTAGCCTTGCTGTGTTGCCCAGTTGGTGCTTTCTGTACCCTTAAATATCAATGAGTGTATATTATCTCTGGGAATATTTGAATGCCTTGTGTTGGAATTGTGATGGGCAGATTCAAATAGGGAATCAGTGTGCATGCATTTGTGTATGTGTGTGATATAAAGGTATGGGAGGCGGCCGGTCCTCTTTGCCACCATGGCCATGCAGACGTTGACCATTTTCATCCAGATCTTCTCTCCCAGCTGGGAGGCCTTCAGCGCCATCTTCTTCTTCATCGGGTTCAGTGGCTTCTCCAACTATGTTGTCGGCTATGTGCTCGGTATGTTTATAACACCAATGGTTACATTTCAGAACCCTAACCAACAGCTATTTTTCAGAACCCTTACCAACGGCTATATTTCAGAACCCTAACTAACGGTTACATTCCAGAACCCTAACCAAATCCTGTGCAAAAGGTTCGAATGAAATCTTATTTAAATAATGAATAGAATGGAATTTCATTGAAAGTAAGAAATGCTCACAGGTTTTTAATGTTAACATGGTCAAGTAAACTGTATGATGATGAAGTTGGTTGTTGGTGGCCTTTATGGATATGCATCCCTTAAAACAGCCCCAGTATCTCAGGTTCCAAACCATTACAATACTTCACACAAATCAGCTAATGTCTCCGTTACATTATACTCCTTCCTGCCTGACAGGCTCTGAGATACTGAGCCCTGGCACAAGAGCGGTGTTCTGTTCCCTGGGGGTGTTCATGGCGTCAGGGGTTGGGCAGATGTTCTTACCCCTGTTTGCCTACTTTCTGCGGGACTGGAGACTCCTGATCATCCCCATGGCCGCCTCAGGGCTTCTCTACATCCCTCTCTGGTGGTAAGGCTCACACACACACACACCACTCCATTATCCCCCAGTCATGTATTAAAGCAGTAGTGTTGAGGGTTGTGCCGTGTGGCATTGACCTCTCCTCTTCCCCCAGGCTGATTCCTGAGTCGCCTCGCTGGCTTCTGTCCCAGGGGAGAGTGGAGGAGGCTGAGGCCATACTGAGAAATGCAGCCAGGATGAACAAGGTCCCCGTGCCGGAGGTCATCTTCACACCCGCTGAGGTAAACCTGCACTGCATCCATTTGCATTACCCATGTCCCCAAGTCGGGGCAGTATACATTACCCCAGGTTGGGGAAGAATGGATGGTTGGATTATCAGAGTGTGCCCAGTACCATTTTGTTCTAAGGGGGCTATGCCCTGAGCTCTGTAAAGTGACCTCAGACAATTTTATTCTTTTGGCGCTATATAAATATAATTGAATTGTTTATTTCTCACTCCTTCCAGTAGCCCAGAAGCATTTTCATGTTTTGACAACAAATAACACTTACTACACCTTAAAGAGATGTGGCAGTGTTAAATTCAGGGAAAATTCAGACCAATCAAAGTACTTTCAGGGAACAAAGTATTTTCAGGGTTTTGAAGTCTTGTTGTATTACGGCAGACCTACTGAGTTTTACTCTGAACATTGGCACTGACACTGATGAATGTGTCCCCCCACCCCCCAGATCATGGAAGCCAAGAAGAAAAGGGAGAAGAGGTACAACATGCTGGACATCCTGAGGAGCGGCCAAGCTATGGCCCTCATCCTCATCTGCTCCATTCTCTGGTAAAACGTTCCCTGGTCGCGCATTCACTTTTTCAGCAGACCTATAAGCCAAAGACATATATATATATATATATATATATATATATATATATATATATATATATATATATATATATATATATATATATATACACCCAAGGGACAACATACAGTCTGTCTGTCAGGACCCCGATGTGCAGCCAATGGCAGTGGTCATTATTCATTTTCAGCGGTCATGATCAAGAAATACCAGACCACTGGATGTTGGGATGGCCCATTTAATTCAATGTAATACTCTTTGGAATTCTGAAGAACCCTGTAATAAAGTACAGATACGGCATTACTGTAGGTTTTCATGTGTACTCCGTGGGTATAAAACCCTTGTTTTCTGTGAACCACAGGAACTCAAGCATCACAGTTTTTTTGAGACCTGATTCCACAGAAGCGGCAGTAGTAGTATTAGTTTCATTCCTAAAGTGGTGTTTAAATGTGTACTCCTTTTGCCCCTTGTCAGTAGGAATCCATGATCCTTTCAGTATGGCGTCAGTTTAGTGCCAAAACTGAAACGCGCTATAAACGTCTTGTCACCTATAAAACTTGCCACCCTTCTTCCACCCCATGTAAAATTTTCTAGAATCGCCACTGGCGGCTGCTAAAATTGAGTGCGCAGACGAAATTCACGATCTTGAAAACCTGAAAGTTGCTCGAATAGACGTTTATCGCGTGTGTGAGTTTTGGCACTAAACTGACGGCATACATTCCATAGACATCCCTCATGAAATGTGTTATGTGCACGGCACAAATGCATGAAACATAAAGGGGATGCCACGCAGAATTTATGATAATAATAATAATAATACGTTATTTATTATTGGTTTATATGTATCTTCTAATTAATAAGCAAACGTGTGGTGAATGTCAGTGTTGTGAATAGACACAAAAGATGTAATGTAAAGTCAATTCAAGGGTAATCAAAACAAACAAACAAACAAACAATGACGACGATCAATCCAAAATCCTACGACAATCCAAAGACCAATGATAAACAAATGCCGGGAAGCCCAAAGCGCCCCCAACTGCCGTCTGATCAGGGCTTTTGTAGTCCAGCCAATCAAGGATACACCTGTTTCCAATCACCTGCTGTAGAAACAGAGAGAACAGGCATGCAAATATCACAGGGTGGGGCCTAGACCTGCCGGGGTCAAATGTCTATGGAAGGGAACATGTTGAGCACAGGTGTTGCAGCTGGTTGTGTGTGTGTGTGTGTGTGTGTGTGTGTGTGTGTGTGTGTGTGTGTGTCTGTGTGTCTGTGTGTGTCTGTGTGTGTCTGTGTGTGTCTGTGTGTGTGTGTGTGGTTTCACTGCTCAACTACTAATGGGAGTGTGTGTAACCCCAGTTGTGTGATCACTGAGATATCTCTGTTTATAGCAATGTCAATACCTCTTAGCCAATCCTGTGGATGCTAAAACTGCTGTTGATATATTCAACTGCATCTATTTATCTTTGACCATGGCTCCCTCTGCACACTGCAGGCTGGTCATTACCATGTCCTACTTTGGCCTGCTGTTTAACATCACCAACCTGCATGGTGATCCATATTTTAACTTCTTCCTGTCCGCCATCGTGGAGATCCCGGCGTACTTCATAGCCCTGCTCCTGCTTAAGTTCTGCCCCCGCCGGTTCTGCCAGTCCTCCACGCTCTTCCTGGGGGGCACCATCATCCTCTTAATCCAACTCGTGCCCAAAGGTAAGTGACTTGATCACACAGGGACACCTTCAGAGAATAGTGCACACCTGCAAACTGTCTACCATATTCCAAGGCCATCTCCCAGTGCTCTCCCGGTTTGTTGTTTCTTGTATAGTAGGATCATCTGTGAAAATAATTCAGGTGTTGTGTGTTCTGGTGTGGTCTGATAACTGGGGTGTATGATGCAGATCTGCCGGGTGTAGCCATCTTCCTGGAGATGGTGGGCAAGTTTGGCATCACCTCAGCATTCTGTGTGGTCTACGCCGTGACTGCTGAACTCTTCCCCACCGTGATCCGAAACATGGCCATGGGAACCTGCTCAATGGCTGCCCGCATCGGAACCATAATCTCTCCATTCCTCATTTACCTGGGTCAGACAGTGAAGAAGTCAAATAAATGAATGGATATAATTTGTATTCATTGCACAAGTGAAACAAAAGATATTTCAGATTTGCATTGTCATATAACTAAATATAATACTAAATCCAAATATTCTTTTCTTCTACTTTCTGTCTCCCATCCTCTCTCTTTTTGTCTCCCCTCCTCTCTTTCCATCTCCCCTCTTCTCTCTCACCTCCTTTCTCTCTCTGTCTCTCCTCTACCACTTTGTCCTTCACTCCCTCTCTCCTCTCCGTCTGTAATAGGTAA
Organism: Sprattus sprattus; assembly: GCF_963457725.1. Lineage (NCBI taxonomy): Eukaryota > Metazoa > Chordata > Actinopteri > Clupeiformes > Clupeidae > Sprattus > Sprattus sprattus. The sequence goes on from NC_137912.1 coordinate 20,096,822, forward strand.
CTACTATAAATCCCTACCCTACCTCTTAATTGGGGGTCTTGCGGTTTTCTCGGGGATGCTCTGTTATGTTTTGCCTGAGACGTTTGGAAAGGTTCTTCCAGACACCCTCGCTGACATGCAGACAGTCAGAGGGTGAGTGACAGCCGTCAATCAGCCACAGTTACTTAATGAAGTTAATGTCAGGTGATAAACAAGACAGAGTTTCTGGCAATCTAATTAGTGGGTATGTCACGGTTAATAATGTATTCCAGTTTATAGATAACAACCTTTAAACAACAACACAAAACACTGCTATGCAGAAAGAATCGCCAAATAGAAAGTGCATGGTTAGCATTCACAAAACTGTGTTATCATTCTAAAAAGAGGACAGATAAAGATAATTTTCTCCATGCAGTCTGTACGTTCATAAGATTGTTTTTGGTTATATTAAACAGAATACAACTCTTTGTGTTGCATCTAACATAGGATGGGTCGATCAAAGGAAACGACGATGGACTCCAGCACCAAAGAGACCGATGATGTAATTAAGGAGGCCAAACTTTAGATTTCTGGTCTCTACTGTGGACTGCAGTGCCTTCTTCTGTGCTTAAGGTGCTATTGCATAAGGTTGAATGGAAAGTCTTACCGTTGAGAGGAAGTGAATAGGCAAATTAAATTAGATTCAATTAAATTAAATAAATTTTTATTTATATAGCGGCAAAACAATAAAATTGTCTCAAGGCGATTTAAATTCACATTCAATTATAGTTGGTTTCTTATTATATAACTATAGTTAGTTTAGTATAACTATGAAGGTCTGGTAACATCAACTCATACTGAAGTACAGTAATGGTGTGTCATTTTCTTTATTCTTTGTTTTCTTCTTTTTTTCATTCGAATTGGCACTCAGTTACAGATGAAAATGAAATACATTTAAACACTTTCTATAGAGTGTGTGTCTGTGTGTGCTCTGTCTCAATTACCATGGGATACACTTCCGCCATTGTGAATCAATTCAATACCAAAGCAGTGATTATTTGATATTTGATATTTATCATAAAAATAGGGGTGTTGTCAGTGTTAGAGAATAAGTGCTTTGCCTTTTAAACTGTGACGAGACAGCACTAACTCTCAACTGAGTTTGTGGAATGGTACCTTCACAGCACAGTAGTTTCTCTGCCTGCCAGGTCAATGTCTTGCTCCACTCTCCAGTCATCTTCCTATTTTGTTCTTGTAACAGCAGTATACAGTTTAATGACTCTAAAAAAGTAAGATGAGAGAATATATGAGTTAGTACACCCCCAAGTAATCTAATGAAACCCTAATCCACTCGTAGCAGTTCTTTATGGATCCCTCGTATGGATCCCTCGTGTGGTGACTGAGTCCTCTGTGGAGGCTATCCTGCAGGTACAGTCATCACCTGAGGGAGACCACACACACACACACTCACTCACTCACTCTCACACTAACACACACACACACACACACACACACACCTACACTCACACACATACACCTACACTCACACACCTACACACACTCACTCACACACACAGGCACGCACACACGGACACACACACACATACCTACACACACACAATCCATACATCGTCATTAAGTCATTTTGCAGGAGAACATTTCCACACAGTTCATTATGGGATCAAACTCCTGATAGTTTTAAGCATTGATTAGCTGTTTGGCCATGCTTTGTTTAAAAATTCTCTGTGTTTTGACTACTAACTTACAAGGAGAATCTTTAGGAAAAAACTGAAAAAAATAAACGTTACCACAGCTCCCTTACAAAGCAGAAGTTGGCCTTCTGCTAATCCTGAAGCAGTTTTTCATTTTGAAAAAGAACAGTCATGATGAAATGTGCATCTGGAGACAAGTTACATGGAAAAGAAAGAAAGCATGCCAATGTGCTTAGCAATAGCAACATTATGACTGTTAGTGACATGGCTAGGAGGAGATGGAAAGCTGTAAATGATCAACTATGAAAACATAAGGTGTTCAGTGATCTATATACATATACAGAATATTCCTGTGCAGGTTAAGAGGCTCAGTGACTAGTATATTATGCATGTATATGTTCTTGCATGCTGGTGTGCGTGTGTGCATACTGAAGACGAGTTAAAGTGTAAGCCAAGCTAGCAGTAGGTCAAGGTTAAAGAGTGTGTCAGAAGATCTTCAAGCGTGGTGGTATGAAAGTGTGTGTGGTAAGTGCAGGGGTCAAGGACCTGCTCTGAGACACACACCAGCCACAGAAGGGGTCCAGGGCCGACCAGCAGTCCCTCAGAGTCTGATACCCAACACACTGGGCTACAATGACCCTTGTCATATACAACACACACATTTGTACACATCCACAAACTTGTATTGTGATTTTCCATTTTCAGAGTACATCATGGGATCAAATTCTTGAATCAGAAACACATGTGATACCCGTCTGCTCCAACAAAATATTATAAGAGCCATATATGGAGCTAAACCCACAAATAACATTTGTATAATATTATTACCGTGTCAATCATATACGTCCTACACACAATTTAAACCTTATAAATTGTCATAATGCAAATGCATGGGAAAATAAGGCTATGTACCTAAATATGAATGTCCTTTGTGTCTTTTGGGTACAAATAGTTAAAGTACAAATATAGTGCTGTTTACCAACCAGTGTAAGGTCATACTTCACACATTTGCATACCTTGTGCTAAGTGAAGCCCTAAACTGCTTTGGTCTCAAATGCAATACCACAATAACTCAAATGCAATACCACATTACAACTGTAAGGACACAAGCACATTTTTTAGTTTATTCATACAAGAGTTTTTACCAATCACTATAGTTTCTCCTTTCAAATCCCACAGATTATTTTACTGGATTAGATTTGCATTACATATTGATTTGTGACTATTCATCTAAAGTCATTTCACATTAAACTTCTAGTTATTAACTTACAAACAGTTAATCCTTCTACATCTCATCTCCAACAGTGCTCAGGTCCAGCAGTAGTTAAGGAGTAACAATAAGTATCAAAAATACCAAAACTTCAACTGTTGGCAATTGTAAGGTTACCAGACTACTCTTGCATTAACTTCTGACTAGACTGACTATAGACTAACGGTCATTTAAAAACACAGTATAAAATACGCCGATTGGTTGATGTGTTGAACTGCCTGGCGGGATCCATCATCCAATGAAGAGCAAGATCAGAAAGCGACCTGCATCTTGAAGAACATATGGGATGGGATCACACATTTCCTCTGTTCTTTTTTGAGAATTAAAGTCGTGCGAGGTAAGGAGAGCTTTTATTTGTTGCAATGACTAATTTGACAACGGTCATCTTTGTTCATTCAGTATTTTATAAGCAATGCAGTAAATTGGTTCTCAACTAAACGTAACGTAAAGCGTTACAAAATATGACCGCCGAACTGTTCAGTAGGTTTTGGCACAGAATGAGTCATGGTTGTCAGTGTGTTTTGTGTGTGTAAATTGGTTTGTGTGTCATTTTTATGTATTAAAGGAATTATTTGTGATAGATTTTGATGATTTGGTTATATAATGTTTTGTGTACTACTTTTTTGTGGATAGTTTTGGTATATTTTTCTTTTGCAATGTAGTTTGTTAAAACAGGTCACATAAAGAGGTGTGGAAACAAAGTGAAGTTTACAACCACCAGAGCTCCAGATCAAACAAAGGTGGTGGTGATACACTTAAACACAGGCACATGCAAACACACACACACACATGTGGTTATCATATCTGCTGGAGTACTTTATATCCTATTGACCAGATTATAATTATTTATTCTCTTTCTCTCTCACTCCACACCAAGCACTGTTCTGTCAGTGCTCACAGAACTGATCCAATCCTAGTGTGCACGTACCATTGTCTCCAGAGACTGACAGATGCCAGACAGCCTGACCTGCACCTCCCCAGAATTGGAACCATGCGGCTACACGGACTGCAACAACTGTGACTGGTCCACCCTTGATGTGTGAGGGTGTGTTAATAAACATTACGTTGCTATGAATGGCTGACCACTGTTGACTTTGCTAGCAAGTTGTCTACTTTGTGAGTTCTTGCTCACGTAAGCTCATGTGTTAAAATTACACTGTAAACCCAAACAGTTCTACTAACATATTAACATTATGTATTCAGTACTTAAAACCTGGTATTTAGTTGACCCAACTTAAAATGTAGTAGTTTTCTAGTGAAGTGAAGACGTTTTAATTGTATTGGAATTTATTTGTTTGAGTAAACATTGCCTGATAACTACATTTTTTTTATAGCCGACGTCATCAATGTCGTTGACAACACCATTGCAAAGATCTTGTGATGAGAGACGGAGACAGCAGACTTAAGGTAGAGGAGTCGTTTAGCAATCGAGAGGTTGCAAGGTTGCTAGTTCGATTCCCCACTCCTCCTTACCAAGTGTATAAGTGTGAACCCCTAAATGCAAAATTCCTTGTAAATCGCTTTGGATAAAAGCGTCTGCTAAATCCAATTGTAAATGTACATCTGGCAACACTGGGAAGGCGGTCGACCAATGACAGTTCTCTCTACAGTAAGAGCTTGCGCACGAAGTTGGAATGTAAGGGAGATACCCTTTCAAAAACTTGTAAGGGCGTAATAACAAGTTTATGAAAGACCCAGGGAAACAAAAATATCCGATGAGGCAAAATCCTGGACGACTAATCAGAGAACTCAAACATTATGAAAATGATAACAAAATAAATTAGTATAGCCGATGTATAATTTTTAAGTTAAGTTTACTTTAAAAAAGAAATATATGTGTACTCAAATGTTCTTATGTAATCAGTTACATCAAAAGTTTTAAGTACTCTGAACTTGTTCAGGTTTACAGTGTAGACAGTTGGCTGGCAAGGTCAACAATAAATGACACCTAATGAATTGCTGACTGCTGTTTAACTTTGCCAGCAAGCCGGCAAGCAAATTACACTTTTATCCAAACACGGATGTCTACGGAGTTTGGTCCGTCATCTTTGTTTACTTTTTTCCAACTAGACTTTCAGAGTGGCCCACGCGCACCAGTGCACAAGTATACAATGCTCACAACAGCATAAGCCAGGGGTCTCAAACCCAGGACCGGAGGCCAATTCTGGCCCACAAAGTTCCATTGATTTAAAAATAAATAAATAGAAAAGGCTGTTTAATGGGCCACCCCAACTTTTACCGTAAAAATCTGGCTCCCCAATGACCAGACTGAACACTCATCAGCCCCCGGGTAATTTGAGTTTGAGACCCCTGGCATTGGTCACTGGTTAATGTTAAGGTCCCAAGGTCTGCGTAGGATCTACGAACAACAATAAAAATATATAAATCAGCACTAAAACAGCTAAGTGCCATCCAGTCCTGCTGCCGCAGCCCCCTCCCACACACACTTTACTGAATAAGGCAACAATCCAGTGTTACGCTGACTTCAGCCTACTGTGCATATGTTCACACCACTGTTGCCATCCTCACCACACACTGACACACATACACACCTATGTTTAACAGTAGTGCCCAACTGGTACCTGCCTGTGTAGTGAGGAGGCCTCTTCCTAATGCCTTAAAGAGATACTGCTGTATTTTTCAACCCATAGCATTCCACTTGGTGCCTGAAGTCGATTATCGAAAGGAAGCGCGCTCCTTTCAGTGTTCACCCCAACACCTCACAGTAGGCCAATCAACTCAAGGCACTGAATGGGGTGCTACGTCAGAGACCAGAATAACAGAAAGCTAAATCACTGACACTCATTTTCTGCACAGAACAAACACTGAAAGATTGAAAGGTTAGAGTGTAAAATCAAAACAAAACATAATCAAACAAAAGACCTATAAAGTCTTAATGAATGAATGAATGAATTCATTAATTAAATAAATAATTTGAAATTACTTCTGAAATCTGAAACTGCAACCACGTAAATAGTCAACACTATTCGATCTACCAACATTCAGTAGGAATTTGCTTCGGTGGAATGATCTATTCAAATCGGTTTTAATATGTTGATTTCCTCTTTTCAGCAGCAGGTGGCGCCAAAGTTCAAGTGTTGCTCGTGAAATAAAAGCTTTTCTTCAGTAGTTTAGATTAGATTAGATTCAACTTTATTGCCATTGCACAGAGTACAAGTACTGTTGTTATAGAAAGAGAGGATAATCCACTATTTGACAAATTTCTTCCTAGAGATTAGATATAGGTTTATAGCTTTGACCCTTGCCTATGCCCTCCCGCTCATTTTAATAGTGTTGGCTACTCAGTGTGACAATGGCATGGCCTGTAGTAGGCTAATCAGCCATGGTTGCCACGTACAACAGACAAGTAGGTTATTAGACACAGGTCTCTAGCTAGGTCTAGTCGAAGGGCTTGTTCGGCTAAAAAAAAAAAATCAAAAGTAATGTAGCTGTTTATTAATAGTTGCCAGGCTGATAGAAGAATAGCATAAGATCTGTCATCCCTCTAGCAAACAGCATGTAAGTTTTCTTGAACATTATTCAGTTAGTACAAAATTGGTTACATTTTGCTGTGAGTATTGCCTACTGATGCAGCAGCACAAGTGCCCCATTGTTTTGAGAGGCACTGACTGTCAATGCTTGTCCATGTGGCCGTGTGTTTCCTCATAACATAATTTCCAAGAATCTTGTAAATAGCTCTCTCTTTCTCTCTCTCTCTGTGAACACACTCATCTAGTTTTGTATGACCAAAACTTGCGGTCATGGTATGCTGCTAAGCTGTTGATTAGTGAGATTTGGTAGACTTTGTTTTTATTTAGTTTCAGTGATCATTTTCAAAATAAATGTACAAGGTTAGACCTACGATGACATGAGTTCACGAAGTTCATGGATTTTCATCAGAGTGTGTGTTTGTTCGCCTTTTGTAGTTTGTTCGTTTATTTTAGTGTGAATGTGTATCTTCAAAGAAAAAGTGCAGTCTATGATAGGCCTATGCCTATGGATTTTTCTATATTTGACTAATTTCATAAATATTTGTTATGTCTTATACTTAATATTTCACTGTTTAAATAATCAACAAAATGATACCCATCTGTCGGTATTAAGCATCAGGGGCAATTGCCCCTGACTACAGGTTCAGTTGCAGACTGGATGAGTATGAATCAAGCGCGCGTTACGACTTTGTTTTGAAAGATTAAGGGTCACTTTAGCTTCTTAAGGTACAGCAAATTAGACGGATGTAAATCAATGGCAGCACTGTTGGGTGATTAGCTTGTGATACATTCATGCAAACAAGGCAGAGGCAAACGGAGCTGATTGTTCCCCCTCAATCTTCTTATACTGCTCAAAAATAAATACATCCCCCCCCCCCCCCCCCCCCATTGTTTTGTTGTTGTTGTTCAGCCTCATATCTGGACATTTTATTGACTACATTTTCGGATTATTCAGCAAACATTTTCAAAAACTTGAAGAGGCGAAATAATAAATTGTGTGTGTGAACTGGTTCGAATCACAAGAATTTACAGTTGCAGGCATTTTCAAACTTATTTGTGTCGCGCTACCTTAAGAAAACGCTTACCCTGAACTACCACGTGATACGATTCCTGGAAAGTTCCTGGAACTCGTTCTTTTGTGTATTGATCTGTTTAATGTGGATTAGATTATTATCAATACATAGCAAAGAGGACAGATACCACGCTGAAGCCACAGAAAATACGTTAACTTTGAAGTAGGGAAATATTCCGGCTAAACCAGTAATCTGTCTCTGTCCCCCGTAGCTAACGTTAACGTTACGCCTCCCCCATAGCTTCTGACACGGCTGGTTTTGTAGCCCACCTTGCTTGCCTTTATTGTTCTTCGTGTAATTTTGCCAGTCGACATACGACGAGCGACGGCCATGCCATAGCCTATTACGTACAGACACACCACAGCCACTGCTTTCTGTCCAGCACTGGCTTCAGTGACAGTTTGAAAACTAGAGTGACAGGCTTGTAATTGCATTTGTTCGGGGACTTTTTAATGACTTCCGTACAGTCGTCTGGATCGCCATTGCCGGTTAACGTTAGTTCAGCAGGCGTCATTGGAAATATTTGACTAATTGAGTACGTTAGCTGGTATGTTTAGGTTAAGAAAAGAATATAATGGACCTTTGTCTTAAACTCAGTTTTGTAGCCAACATTAAGGGTAAGTGTGTCTGTTTGTTTATTGCAATTTAGTTATCAGAGTTATAGCGTATTGTTTGACTCCAATAATGCATGCAGGTTTCACATATTAATTCATCGAATGATAATTTTGAATAGCATATCAAGCCGACATTATAGCCATTTGACCGGGTGATTAAATCAGCAAATGAATGGCGTGTTTGGACTCATTTACGCAGTAATGCCCAAATTTGGCTAAATGGTAGTTTGCGTGAATAATTGATTTAAATTGTTCACTTATAGAGCACTATCGCCATGCAGTTACAGCTAATCTGCTTTATTTTTTGTTTTAACTGGCAAGCGATCGTTTACACTGAGAGGTCGGGAACTGTCATTGCAATTTCCAAGTAGGCTTGTTAGTGGTAGTTCGCAGAATGCGTTTCCCTATTGCGTCCTGGCGTGACCAGATGCTCTGTCGCATTTGAAAACAAGTGTAACCAGGATCGTCTGGGAGACCACGTTTCTGATTTTGTCGTAGGCTATGTCTTGTGTTATTAGGTCCACGGTCAGTTTATTCGCCAGACACGTAGATTTGAATTTATGTGTAACAAGACAAAGGGATATGCGGCCATTGAGTGGCTTGATTTTTAATTGTCTGCACTGTGTGGTCTGATGTTTGAATTTTCTAATTTACAGACGGATATGCAGCCGTGCACGTGGCAATGAAGGACTAAAAGGATTCTTTTGCGAACCAAGGAGCTGTCTTGTAAAAGCACTAGTGCACCTGTCCACGGGAGGGGACTGCAACGTTTGTTGGATGTGTATCGCTCTACTGGGGGGTAGGGCCCCTAGCTATTCCAATGACTTGCCACTCATCCGATACTTCGGAAAACATCGAAAATAACCGGAGATCGGAGACCGAAAGCCGCGCCGTAGAGACTGATCAGAGTCGCGTCGCCTCCGCCATGAGAGACCTTAAGAATGCAGGTAACGGTGTTTGTTCACCTCATTAACTAGGCCTATAGCTTACCCGTAGCCTACACGGGGCAAAGTCCTTAAACAATAGCGACTGCCTGGATTTTTTGCATTCAAACCTTCCTAAATCCGTAGATAGATGGATACTTTATTAATACCAAGGGAAATGTGGGTCATCCAGTATCTTATACACTTAACTCACAAACATACCTACATAATCACATACATAGTAGTCTGGTTCTCAAGATTGGCCTAAATTGTCTGGAGTTGCAGGTTAGTCTGAGTCACAAGGTATCGAGACAGGTGTAGTGATTAGGGTTTATCTATCACCAAACTGTCTTTATATTATTCAAGCACCATTTTTCCTACCCTTTTTCAAAATAAACGACCATTAATTAATTCAAACTCCAGAAGTCGATTCTTTGGTAGAAATTCAGAATGTAGGCTATCATTGTTAAAATTATGATCCTTTTTAAATTGTATTGTCTGTATCCAATCTACAATTAATTTAGGCGGTTAGTGCGTGTTGTTTTCTTCCATTGTTATCACAGACGAATAATAACCATGACAACGTTTTCGTTAGAGTTAGGTAAGGAAAGTGAGGTAGACAGTCGTAGGCTATGTGGATGTGCCTCCAGGAACTTTCGGTTTAATTAAATTGATACAGACTTTCAAATGCTGCACGTGGCTGTATTTCATCGTCCGAGAATAGTAGGCCTATGCCCGTATAAAAATCACAATAATCGAGGCGCTCCTGTTTTTTGCATGTGTTTTTTTCTCTCCACTTAACAGCTCAGTAAAAAGTGTCATGAAAATTGTAATTTGTGGTTGATATTTGATAGTTGAGATCGCGACCAGTTGGAATGTGCTGGTGAAATGTTATATGTTTTTGTGTCGTGTAACGGGACACAGGAATAAGTGGTTTTGGTGAACCTCTATACCAAACATCTTTTTTTCATTAGCGTTTTGAGTTAGATGATAGTATCTGCTATCAATTTATACTCGGTCTAAGTTGGAAACCAGAAAGCCCCTAAGTAGAACAGATTACAAACTCCAAGGTGAATTTCACAATGGTTTATTTATTACGTTTACCATATTTTTTTACTTCGACTTTATTGCATCTATTTTTTAAACTTAAGAATGAAGAAAGTATTTCGTTTTTAAAAATGTTATCCAGTGTATGAACCAACAGGGTAGACAGCAAGATTTGTTGTGTGCAGACTGTTATTTGGATTGGTAGGGATATCCAATATGTATTCAATAGGTTACTCGCATGCGTTTGTGTGTGTGTGTGTGTGTGTGTGTGTGTGTGTGTGTGTGTGTGTGTGTGTGTGAGAGAGAGAGAGAGATAGAGAGAGGAAATATATGAATGTGTGTTTGTGTGTGGTGCAATGACTCTAAGATTGGTCCTGGATAGTGGAACCTTTCCAATCACCCAACAAGGAGGGGACTGCGAAATTAACCCTTTTCTGTCTAGAACCCCTTCACCCACCCCTCACTGCCCATGCCCATGCCCTCCACCAATGCATCCACCCATGCCACCTCTCTAAAATATATTAACATCCCATTCAACAGACACAAGCCAGCGCCGCGCCCAGAGCAATGAGCCTGTGCTTTTATTGTAACTGCTACATGGTGCATTAGTGCACCGATCCAGTCGCATTGCTGGATCAGACTGGCTGGTGTGGTGAATATTGCACCGGAACATTGATGCCCAATCCTTGCTCTAGTGACATGTGTTCATAGGGAATATGGATGGTAAGCATTCATAAAATACACGCCTTTGCTCAACTGTAAACAGAAACGTGAGCAGCATTGCGTGTTATGACGGAGTGTCGTGTGCTCGGTCACATGGTGCCAGGGCTGTTGGACTTGGGTGTCGTGTATTTGCATAACCCACCGTGCCAAAACAGTCAGCCTTCACTGCTCTCACAGACTCACACAACTTATGTTTTATACATGATGTCTGTGATGGTGTGAAACATAGTGTTTCCTTTGAGAGAAATAATATGAGAAGCTGCCGTGTTAAAGCAATATTAACAGGCATTTTCTCAGAAATGACTGCTTACTGAAACCAGCACTTCACAATAAATGACAGCCTGTGAAAGACAATGTGTGCATAAAAGACTGACTCAGACGTAGCATTTTGAAAATGCTTTGTGATTTTTCTTGGTTTGCATGTATTTTAGGAAGTTGCCTTCTGGCCCTCTTGGGTTTTATGTGTACTTATTATCAGTGCTTCCTTATACTCCTTTAAAGCTGCCACACACTGTTGCCCTAGAGCAGGGGTTCTCAAACTTTTGCAAGCTGGCCCCCCCCCCCCAAAGCTGGTTAGGGGTAGTTGGGGGCCCCCGCGGCCCGCCGCCACCGCCCCCAACTACACCATATATACTGTATATATATATATATACATAGAGAGAGAGAGAGAGAGAGAGAGAGAGAGAGAGAGAGAGAGAGAGCATATTGTTATTGATAGGCCTGACATGTCAGGGTTAGGCTATTGTTATTGTTAGGCCCATACAGACAATTATTATTACTATTTTTTATTATTATTATTATTATTGTTATTATAATTAATAGTAGGCCTATTAGTAGGTTATGTAAGGGATAACGGCCGACGAGCTGTCCAGTTCTACGAAGTTAATGGACGCTGCGGGGCAAAGAACACCACGACGCGGAGCTCCGCAGAAGTCCATTAACTTCGTAGAACTGGACAGCTTGTCGGCCGTTTACAACATCCAAATTTTTTTTTATTATTATTATTATTTAGAATTTCCTTTATCTTTAGGAAATTTAATATGCATAATAACCTGATGAATTCTTGATTTGAAGCCTAGTGCTCCCGTTAGAGAAAGTAGTGCATGGAACTGGACCTTTAGTTTCCCCGGGCGTTGCTGCAAAGTGACACTCATGAGCTCACCTCTGTAAAGTAAACGGACACACGGACACAGGTATTGTTCATAAGGTTTTACTATTTACAGTTGAACTCCACGTTTCCGTTGATGGTGTAGTTGGACAGAGCAACAGGGAGGTCAAGTTTAGTAATTTTGGTCGAAGACTCACAATCGAGCCGGCTAGTTAGCCGTGTGAGCTACCATCTGTTTCAATGTTTTTTTTTCCTAAGCGCTAACAGTCGCCTACAAATAATATTCGAGACTTTCAGTTAAGAATTACAATACTCTGCAACATTCGTGTAGAACATAAACAACTAACCGAGTCAATTTAGACGTATAAAAAGTCGTGTAGATAGCTTAATTGTCATAAAACATTGCCCACTAACTTGTCCCAACACGCCGCCATCTTGGTTCAAATTATCCTAGCTGTCAAAAAATAAACGTTACGTTGGTTGTCAATGGTAACCATTCAAGAGCATTGATATGGAACGGCGATTTAACGTTTCTACTGGGACTACGTCCAAGGTGTCCGGTTATACGAACTTAATGTACACCCCATTAGCCAATCAGAAAACAGTATTTCGTTCCAGAGGGAGATAATCATTATTATCACCATGATTATGTTATTATTATTGTAATTAATTATTATCGACCAATTATTATTATTATTGTATTATTATCATAATAATAATAAGTGTTATTATTGCTATCATTAGGATACTGTTATTATTACGGCCCTCTTGTGATCTTTGCAATCCTACAGGTCTTTTTTTCATGTGAGACATGAGCCTGCTTTGCCCTGCAAAGGGACAATGTTTGACAAATATATCCTCAGGTCATCCTCGATCTGTGCACGGTTGCGGTATTTAGTTTTAAGCGCAGTCAGTATTGAAAAGCATTCCGCACAAATATGTCGACGCGAAAAGGAGGGGCATTTTTAAGGCTATGTCGCAAAGCTGATCATTGCTACCCAGAATGACGGGATAGGGGAGATGCTTAAGTCTACTGTCACTCTTCAGCTGCTCTTTCATGTCTATTGACAGCCTGTCTGCTGAGCAGAGAAATGGATCCCAAACTCAGGCGAACGAACGGTTGTCCTCTTTGAAATAGGACCCAAAGTGATTTCTGATATTCAGCGTGATACAGTGCCATTTGACATAGGCATTGCGCTGAGTTTATGGAGATTGTGGTTTGTTGTTGCTGGAGGCCATCACGTTTATGTTTAAAGAAGTCCACAGGCTTCTCTTTCGGACTTTTACAAATACGAAATTTGTCCATAGTTGTCTTTGTTAGGGCTGGGGGTAAACGATTATTTTCTAAACGATTAATCTGGTGATTATTTTATCGATTAGTCGACTAATCTAACGACTAACTGGACGATTAGTCTAACGATTATTTTTCTGTTGCTGTCGATTAAAACCATAATGTATCTGAAATAAATACCAAAAAAAAATCTTAATAATATACTTTATTGAGCACCGTTTTGCACAGCAAAAGTCCAACAATGCATTTCATGTTTATCTAGAGGCACAGTAAAAATGTTTGGTACTCAAATGAGCCCTATCATACTTGGATGTGGTGCTCATTAAATGTTTTCAGTGCTCATAAAACCATTAATTCATTCATGAGCACTGCGCACCATATTATATGCAGTCCTGGCCTGGACATTGCTTGGTCCCTTCACGAGAGACAATTGGGTGCCTCCGCTTCAGAAGCTCCCACATCGCTGTTGTGCTGGTGTGGTATGCAACTCCATTTGGCAAAGACTGCAAAGAACGACACCTTTACGTTTGGGACTGAATTTGAAGTATTCCTAACCTTCGAAGATTTAGGGTGAGGTATTTGGACTTTTTCTTTAATGGGGCTTTTTGCAGGGCTTTGATGGGCATCCTGCTGTGAGGTGGTTGGGGTTTCTATCTCCATTTTAATTGTGCAATGTATGTTTCTGTTTGGGTCAGCCACGTGTATGTAGCGAAGCGTCGACGTAATTTTGAAATTGACGCGTCGACATCATCGACGCATCGCTACAGCACTATTGACTGTGAACGACTTGCACACGAATAATGGATAAGGCTGTGCTACGCAGTGGTTCCTAACAAAACAAACTGTACACAATGTAGACCGGGACAGCAGAAAATAGTAGTAAAGTGCTGGTGTTTTATTTGTTGCAACACGGTGGATGATCAAAAAATGTAGGTAAAAGGGCTAGCTGCAGTTGGAATAATGTAGCTAGCTAGAAGGCTAGCCCCCGGGGCTATGAGCTTTTTAAAAAAGACTGGAGCAAATTACTCTTTAGAATAGACTACGAATAGACCTACTGCAAGTGCAGTAAGATATTACTAAGAATTGAGTGAGTCTTTAAAAAGACTGTTTAAAACTAAAGCTAATCATATCTGACTAAAGCATTTCATATCTGAATGACAGAGGAAACAAGAGAAATCGACCAAATTCTGCAGATTGTCCGTCTCAGAGTGAACACTTGCGTTTTTTTTTTTTTAAACTCGGAAGCTAAGGTGCAACTCGTGTTCAAATGAGTAGACTCCGTTTTGATTCAAGGATCAGGAGCACAACAGCATTTGATTTGTTTGGGTCAGTCCAGCCCTTTGCATTTTGCCTCTGAGGGACCAGTGACGTGTCGTTTATTTTTTTCTCCGTCTGTGACTCCGTCCCCCCCGGAGAGTGTTCGCGCCCCCCACTTTGAGAACCACTGCCCTAGAGGGCTGATGCTTGATTGTGTGTTATTGCGTGTCACATTCATGTGTTTATTTCTGTGCATGGATATGACTACTAAACCCCTGTTTTTGTGTGTGTATTGGGGATGGACATTTCAAGCAAATATACTAGTTTGATAAACGCTGGGAACTGTTGAACTACTAACTAACACATTGGCGTGTTGAGCCATTATCAACCCATAAAATGCAGATTTTTTATAAAATGATACTTTTTATTGCCTTGATGTATCATCACAGTACACCCATATCATTTAGTTTAGTTTACAGCTCAAAACCCTTTTAATTTTAGTGTATGTTACATCCCTAACTGTTTTAAGTATATGTAAGCATATAAATAAATACAAAACACATTTACATAATAAATAACACCTAACCCAATCACAATAATTTAACACTCAAGACATTGCCTTCACACTTTTAAAACTAGGGTAGGTCAATCTGGAGGAGCCAGCGAGAGTAAGACAGATTTTTTAAGTATACAGCTGAATAAATCCCAGCCTCTTCTTTCAGACTCCTCCAAAGCCACTCCTCCAAAACTCAAGAATACGCACGCACGGCCAGCTGCCAGATATGGGGATTGTAGACAAATGTACATTTACCCCAGATGCTGTCAGAGAGGTCCGCAACTCTTTAGAGGTGATGTGTGGGTTGGCTTTTACCTGATTTATAATTCTTCTGGTGCTTCTTGGTGATGGTCTTGATAGGCGTCCACTTCTAGACAGAGATGCGGTCATGTTGAATGCCCTCCATTTGTAAATGATTTGTCTTACAGTAGATGGATGGAGCTGGAATCTTTTGGAGATGGTCTTATAGCTTTCCTAAGACTGATGGGCTGTCAGTACCTTGTTCCTGATGTCCTCGGATATCCCCTTTCCTCCAGGCATTGTTGATCTGTGTGGGTACACCTTAGCACTACAATAGTTTGGTTGGTTTCCTCCCTTTTCCTAACGATGTCTCATTTGATTGGTTTACTTAATTGACTATTTAAGCACCCAAATGTGTTTCACCGAATCTGTTACCTGCTTGACTTCCCCAATGCAGCTGGGGGTCACTTACTTTTGCACACACTAATTCCATGTTTCATGTAGTTTTTTGGCTACTCACACAATTCCCTCTAAAAAAGTACATGCAATTGATAAACATAAACCTGACATTTCATACATGGAAAATTGGTGATAAAAACATTTAAAAATCATGGTAAAACAACAAAAAACTCTTAACTGCTCAAGGGGTTCACATACTTTCAAGCAGCACTGTATGGTTCACATACTTTCAAGCGGCACTGTATGGTTCACATACTTTCAAGAGGCACTGTATGGTTCACATACTTTCAAGCGGCACTGTATATGGTCATGGTGCCTTGTAAATACTTGGAATAAATGAAATGGAGGAAAAGGGCCAAGACAACAGTTGTGGTAACGGACACAAATATTAGGTTCCTACATTTATGATAAGGCTGCAGCTCGAAGGGCTAGTAAGCCATTCTTCTTATTGCTGAAGAGGAAATCATATGCAAGAAGCAAATAAGCCTATTAGTCCGGGTCAGTTGACATAGCAGAAAACAAAGTCCATGGGTTTATACTGGGCTGTCAATAGATTAATGAAATCTGGTGAGGGGGAACCTCCCCTTCCACGGTGCGAAGCCTTTGAAAAATTGCAGCTTAAATGGTACATTCTGAGGCTATCTTAGAAAGAAATTCTAGCTTTTGTGGTCATCCTGAAAAACATTATCAAAGACATTATCAAATGTTGAGAAACTTTTGGTAGAAGTGTACAACTTTACGCTGTAAATGAACACAACAAATTTCAAAATATTGGCCAAACTTTTATTTACTAGGACTTGGATTGTTCTTGCATACTTGTTTACAGGTTGCTGCTAACGCTTAGACCAAAAATCCATTGAAACACATAGTAGCTAGCTAGCCTTGCTGTTAATAAGTATAACGTTAGCATGCTGATATGCTCTCAAAAACGGTCGGATCGGAATATTTTTGGAGTAATTATATTGTATTTGAGGATCAGACACATTGTCAGGTGATGGTGCTGGGATATTTTCGCGGAGAAAAGATCGTTTTGAGAAATAGTATATGTTGTACGGCAGCATGTAAGTACAGGCCCAAGTGTGACTTAGGTTCAGTCGGCATTTCGGTAAGAGGGTGCACACCGGGAGTATGAGGGCGCAGTGCCCCTGTTCCCTTGTTTAGAAAAAACCCTGGTGTATACATAACCACTCACCATTTGTGCTAATTTTTGTTTGTGTGTGTGTGTGTGTGTGTGTGTGTGTGTGTGTGTGTGTGTGTGTGTGTACGTGTACAAGATGACTCACCATCTGTGCTTGTGTGTGTACAGGCTGGTACTGGGGCCGCCTCACTGCCAACGAGGCCAAGGAGATTCTGCAGGACTCTCCGGAGGGCACCTTCCTGGTGCGGGACAGCTCGCAGCGCGACTACCTCTTCACCATCTCCGCCATGACGTCCGCCGGCCCCACCAACCTGCGCATCGAGTACAAGGATGGCAAGTTCAAGCTGGACTCTGTGGTGCTCGTGAAGCCCAAACTCAAACAGTTTGACAGCGTGGTGCACCTGGTTGAGCACTACGTTAAGCTGTCGCGGACCTCCAGCAGGGCAGGTCAATGTCTGGGTCCTGGTCCTGGTCCTGGTCCGACACCGGTCGGTCCAACCTCCAACAGCACTGTGCAGCTGCTGCTCACCAACCCGGCGTATGCGGCCATGCCCTCGCTGCAGCACCTCTGCCGCATTAGCATCAACAGAACGACGCGACAGGTCTGCGACCTCCCTCTGCCCAACAGACTCAAAGAGTACCTGACGGACTACACCTACCATGTTTGAGTGGCTTAAGTGTTGCCATGGTAATCGTGGTTACACCCTCCTGAGCCAGCAAGGGCTTGAGTGTCACCATGGTTACATTATCCAATCCATCCTACTCAAAGACTAGGGCTGGGCGGTATATCAACTTTTCGATATATTTTCAAACGAGATATGGAATGAGACAATGCCATTTATATCTATAATGTTTGATGTTGCGTCACCTAACCTGTGTCAACCATAAGGCCATGCCAGTGTTTACAAATCTCTTCTCTCACAGGCTCTGTGCAACCCCGGGCCCACCCTCCCCCTGTGTCTGCGGAGGTCCCTCTAGACCCTGTAGCGGCCAGCAACGGCAGTTCTGTATTTCACTGTAATGGCCAACAACAGCGGACATGTATGTTAAGACTTGTAAACGGCATTCAGGACTACTTAAGACCCTTGTCAATAAAATGGGTAGATGGTAAATATATGCATCTGTACAACTATTTTGAGAATTTTTCATTATTTAACATTTTACCAGTGTCAACATTTTAGAATGTGGAGGTTCCATTTGGTGTTAAGCAGTGCATGTTTAGCTAGCCAGCCAACATTTTAGTGAGTTTAAGGCAAGTATGTGAACCACTTGCCTACAATTTGTATCCTCTATGTCACATGTGTCAAACTCAAGGCCCGTGGGGGCCCAAGCTATTTAATCTGGCCTGCCAGCTCCTCAGAATGTTGCAAAAATGAGCAACGGTGAAATTGTATTTGGCTTGCCTAATTTTCCCTCAGGATAAATTAAGTATCCCTCTATTTCCTATCTATTTATCAGAGCTTGTCTGCCGCGGCCGCTGGTATGTCGAACGCACCACAAATACTGCCAAGTCCCACAATGCACTGTCCCTGCATTGGTAGCATACGTCAATTTAGGGAGCGCTTGCCCCACTGTCCGGCCCTCGACTTAGACCCATTTGTTTTTATTTCGGCCCTCTGTGTATTTCAGTTTGACACCCCTGCTCTAAGTCTCTTCAGTTTTCGTCTATGTATTTCCCACCATGAAACAGCTCAGATTCTGTTTTGTAGTCGTCACTCTGATAACATCAACTATCACCAAAATATCTCTAGTCAGGGAGGGACTCTGACGATGTGCACTGACACTATAGTGAGTTATAACATTAACTTTGTTGTAAAATATAGCTCAAAGTTTTCAACTTAAGCACCAGCAGCAGGTCTAATTTTGTCTGGGAATTCCCCGCCCCTTCACTGCATTTCATTTGCTCAGTTGGTCTGGCGAACTACTCAACAGCGGTCCACTTCAGTCACGTAATTGGACACGCCTTTAACCAATCAGACCAACAATACTATACAACGATACAATGATCGACAATAAAGCAAACACATATTTTTTCTGTATGAATTGTTCCAGGGCAAGTTTCTGTTCTGTTTTCAAAGAAAACTTGCCTTATCGAAGTTTTGCGGTGCTTCGGCGGCCACCATGTCCAATGTTTAAAAACTGTCCGAGCCGTAGCTTTTGTTACGTAGCCGTGGTTAGTTTAAATCCGCCAATGGCGCGCCAGGTAGCCAATAGCCAGTTTGTGATTGGCCCCAAGGATCCTTACAATGCTGAAATGAACTTCTATAGCAAGTTTGCCAGACCCACTTCTGAGGCAAAATCAAATTGGCCGGAAAAAGAGGGGCGGGACTTCCCAGACAAGGTCTAATTAGCTTGCCCGCCGACTTTAGTCAGGAGTTTCACGACTTACTCTTTTTTATCACTTTAAAAATATAAGTTCCAGACCTTTCAAAATGACCTTTCCTTCAAGAAAGGCAGAAGGCAATTACCCTACCTGCTAGCATATCTTTGTGTTTGTAAAATAAATCTCTGGTTTCGTCAAAGGCACTTAAAGTTGTATTTTAACTGCGGAACGAAAACAATCTGGCGATTGTGGTGCTGTCCTTATATTTGCTTTACTGCAAGTTCTGTCGGTGGTTAGGTGTGAGTGAGTGTGTGAGAGAGTGAGTGAGTGAGTGAGTGCCGGTGCCATGGTTAAGTGAATAAAGGTTTTACCTTACTGATAGCAGATTATAATCACACAGGGTTATGATTACATAGTTTTTTAATGGTAAAGTATATCACTTGGTGGAACTGTCAGAGGAGATTTTCTTTGCTCTCTTGTGAGTGTGTTAACAGCCTTGCTCCTGAAACTTCAGCAAATAAATACAACCCTGGGAGATCGTTAATAAAAAAAAAGTCCATTATTTAATAAAGAAAATAACATGAAACAAACGCTATATGCACTATTCATGCAGTTCAATCACGTTCTACTGCTACAATACAATGTGACAACAAGAATCAATAAATGTCAAGTCATTAAAAATATCTGATGGTCAACTTTGAATTGACATGAAGATTTTTAGCTCAATCTTGGATATTTTTAATTCATTGAAATGTAAAAAAATTCCCTTGGTTTTTGTTAAAATTCGGCAGCAGTGTTATTTTACTGGTGCTCATAGGAAGAAGGAAAACCTATAATTGTTCGGTCTGTCAATCAATCAATCAATCAGTCTGATGATGAAAACGACTGAAGGAGCATTCTCTGGCCTATTTTTAATCAATATAGGCTATTTATTTTAAATAATTTTTCATTTACATGTTTTGCAGCAGTACATTTTCAAACAGGGAAGGAAAACCCAGTCTCCATTTTATTCACAGTCTGTTTTAACAAAGGTGATACCTCACATGTGGCTTTGACCTTCAACTGGACATTTAGACCATTTCGTAGAAAATACAGAGATGTTTATCGTGTATCGCTATAAAGCCTAAAAATACAGAGAGATGATTTCTGGCCAATACCGCCCTCCCCGGCCAGCAGGAACTTGAGTGTCCCCCTCCACCCCACCGCGCATCCTACTCATGGACTACCTGATGGACTATACCTGCTACATGTGTCTGCGGGGCTCTAGGGTCCTTCTCGTGGGTACCTTTCCTGTAGGCCAATTGACAGACTACCTGGTGAGCCACACCTGAGGGGCTCTTATGCCCCTCCCATGGTCATCAGGTTAGCATGCGGTACCAGACACTGCCTTGACCGCAGTTGTGTCGCCGTCATGCACCTTGTGCAGTGTTTCTACGATGTGATGAACTGACCACTGCAACTGTGTCCGGGATGGTCTTGACCCAAGCAGTGTGAGGTGTGCCAGTGTGTGAGACGTGGCGGCCAGATGCTGTGTACACTTTTGCTTTGTCCGATTCGTTCTGTTTGTTTGGTTTTATTTGCTCTTTGTTTTTGTACTCTAATCTGGTAGTGGGGGTTCATTTTGGATGGGGGAAGGGGGTTGATTTCCCAATGAATATTTTTATTACAGCAAGCAATACACCTCTGTTTACTGCAGTGTTTTCTTCTTTTACTCCATTTGTATTCTGTCCAGCCAAGAAACTGACTCATGGGAATCTCTACATTTGCCTGCTGTGTTCCTATTGGTGACACTGGAAAAATAGATGGTCTATCTGGTGTGTTTCTGCCGATTATGAAACATTTGCATTTGTGTGTGCGTGTGTGTCAGCAAGAGCAGGTGAGACAAGAAAGGTGTTTGCATAATTCAAGCAATGACACTAGAGTCTGTTACTCTGATGTATCATGATTTTGTGTAGTGAGGATTGGGCCACGCTAGTTGAAAACATGCCCTTCTATTCCGCTTTAAATAGTAGTTCAAATTGTATGAAGTTAGCTTTACGCCAAGAGCAACCTTTTTGAAGTGAAGCAAAAGTCAAATGGTAATTCAGTCAAACGGTAATACACAGGTGCATTGGAGCCTTATTCATGAACTAGTCATTTGAACGATACGAATGATCCTAAATACCTTAGAGCCTAGTCATAAAATTCTACTCTAGACTTAATCTGCTGCTAAAGCAATAACATGCAAGAATGTACCAATTTTTGAGTTTTTTTTTTGGTAAAAAGATGGTAGACACACCTGTCACTGCCAGTTGGGCGTGAGCACAGTGGAGTGCCTTGTGAAAATGTAAAAAAAGCTTTCACAGAATGTCAGCAACTATATTGCCAAAAGACACTGGTTTGAATACTAGCAAGCTTTTATCACTGCCAACTGTGCTGCTGTTGCAAGTTTGCAAGTTTGAGCAGGTTTTGTAGGTTGTGAGCTTGCAAGATTTAAATTCAAACTCTTTACTGCTGCTTTAAGGACGAACAGTGTGCGGCGAGACATTGGACTTTTTATCAAAGCACCTATTTGCCTTCGCCAGCACAGGTTCCTAGTCTTTTCTGCAATCTACATTACATTAACCAGACACTTTTATCCAAAGCGACGTACAAAGGAAAAAAACAATCAGGCTAGAGAGCAATAGAGTGTAACAAGAAATATCATTGGCATAAGGAATAAAAAGTGCAGGAATGTAGTAACTACTGTAAGTGCAAGTTAGGTATATCTGTTATGCATGACCTTCCTATTCATTTCGCTCATGTACATGTGCTAGCAAGCCATAAACAATATAAATGCAGAGAAAAGTGATTCCTTCTCCAGCCTATAGATCAGCGGGGAAGTGATCCTTAATCTGTGACTCTTAGGATACATGTGAGTCCACTAGTCTAATAGGTGTGTCTTTAAACTGAGGGCCCTGAAGGCCTACTAGCAGAGCCATCATAATGCTGACCTGCTAGTTGTTGGTAAGGAAGGACCTGTATATGATTTTGACTCTCATTTGAGTGTGTCTCACATGACTGTTGGCTAGGGAATATACGAAGACAGTCCCGCAAACAGAGCACTGAAGGTTTTGCTAGAGGGCTAAGGATAATGGGGACAGGTAGCGTTCTTCAAACGCTCTTCAATTAAACAAAATCCAAGGGAAAAAAACTAATAGTTGTGAATTGCAGAGTACATGCACCTTTCAGGAAATGAGTCTAGGTCAGTAATATAAAAATGAAGAACGTGTATCTGGGCTTAACAATGTTGGCAACAAAGTAAGTCCAACTGACATTATTTTTTCATGAGCTGATCCTAGGCAATGGAAGACATTTGTGCTTGTATTGGCATAGGTGTTTTTTAAATCCTATTATAAACATCATGTGAAATCATGGAAAGAGGTACACAGAGAGGCACCATGCGGGCCCCCACTACCACTGACCCTGCTGACTCTAGCATGTTCTTGTAGGGTTTCAGCCCATAAAGAGGCCAGGAACATTGTGTAATGTTCCCCGTCATTCCCCATTTCTTACAGCTTTTTCGAAGCACGCCTTTACTTGCAAGCACAAATATCAGGATGTGCCCTGGATATTCAATTAAACCACAGGGTATGACGCATAACAACTCTCTGTACCCCAACACAGGGTCGTGTGACCACCTACTTTGAAGGCCATGCAATAAAAAAACACAATCACTACAGTTAAAATTAGAATGGGTGTTAAAAAGGAACGCTGTGTGTACCTGATCTGATTTAATATTCATCATTCATCAGACCACTTCAGTTATTTTCTAAATATACGTACCATTACAGTATGAACAGTGCATTCAGTGGATAACTAATGTGATTCTGTGTGGTCTTTTAACACATTGAATGGTGTGTGTGCGTGTGAGTGTGTTCAGTAATGGCACACAAGAGGACAAGATGTTTTCAGTGAGGTACTAGAACTTTCTCCAAGGGCCCTGCATTGCCCCAACTGCCTCAGCAGATAATCTGTAGCGTTTGTGCCCATGATCCAGTGATTCCAGTTTCTTGACTCTGGCCTGGCACAGCCTGGCTTATCCACCAGGCTTAAGCTAATAGCCTGACTTAATTCGAAAGCGAGTTTACAGTGGGAGTTGAGTTTTCGTGGAAAACCAACAGAGAGCCCATTACGTGCTTACAGTAATTAAACCCAAAATGAACTCTTCGATAGAGAAGTACCTTTCTCTCTGCAGGACAGGGGAATGGGAAGAGAACTGTAACAGCCCTCACACCACAGTGGTCTAGGTGGGAGCTTATGGGGTCAGCACCTGGGGTGGATTGTTTTTGAAGCGATAATACTTTAGTCGTACTGTTAATTTGCTTTTGTCTTATTTTAAGAGTGATCTTTATTTTAAAAGCCAGCATGCCCTCATCCGTTTCTGACAACACAGAACATGGGCTGTACTTTCAGAAGAGTTACGGGGAGGGGTGGTCATTAACTTAAAGACTTAGCCAAACCATAGGTGACAAAAATCACCCCTGACATGGTTGGTAAGATTCGCAACCCAACACACAATACAACCTATGGTATCTTTTAAAGGGACGCCCAAATGTGGTCCATAAAGTTGTAGCAATTCCAAATACATCTTTTGTTAACAAAATGTTCACTTACACACCTAAACTTCACAAATGCACCCATTTTCTAAAATGAGTAAAATGTATGACAAACACACTCAGACACACACATTAATTTTTTGTAAAAAAAAATACTGCCCACACTGCAAAAAATGCCCCTCTAGATTTAAGACAAATAATTACATATTTAAGCAGGATTTTGATTAAAACAAGCAAATTTGGCTGCCAGTGCGTTGAGCAAATTTGGCTTGTTAAGATTTCTTAAAATAAGACCATTACTCCAAAAGCACAGAATGTCCTGAAATAAGACTACTTCCACTCATTTCAAGACATGTAGTTACCTCAAAATAAGCCTGATTTCACTCAAATCTAGTGAACTTCTGAGGCATTAGTACTTGAAATAAGAGACAATTCAAGCACAGAATGTCCTGAAATAAGACTAATTCCACTCATTTTAAGACATGTAGTTACCTCAAAATAAGCCTGATGTCACTCAAATCTAGTGAACTTCTGAGGCATTAGTACTTGAAATAAGAGACAATTCAAGCACAGAATGTCCTGAAATAAGACTAATTCTACTTATTTCAACCCATGCAGTTACCTCAAAATAAGCCTAATGTCACTCAAATCTAGTGATCTTCTGAGGCATTAGTACTTGAAATAAGAAACAATTCAGGCTTCTACATAAGACCACAAAATCTTAAAATAAGAGTAACATTTAGACTGACAACACTGATTTCAAATCATATAGTAACTTCCAAAGAAGTCTGTCATCACTCAAACCTGGAGTACGTCTAAAGCTTTAAGTTACTTCAAATCAGACCAATAGCTCTTAAAATCATGGAAACATTTCACAACATATTATTTATCACTGTTTTATTACCCTGTTAATGAAGAAAACCAATAACAGGTATTGACAATAATGAACAATATTAAGCATCAGAATGCTTAAATGTACTTAATTACATATTCCACATAATGATTTTAGTTAACTGTCAGACATAAGGTACATTGACATCTAACATAAACGATAACAATTCAGCAACACATCAAACAGTCGGAAATCATCCAACAGCCAACAAATCATTAACAAATTTAGCTGGAAATACATTGGACATTGTGTTACTGTGTGCTGTCCTGACCTCCAGACATATAGAGAGATAGAGGGGGGGTTGACAAAGAGGAGAGGGAGAGACAGACTAGGTTTGGATGAATTCTTGCCGGTTAGCAAGCACCTTTTTATATGTTGTCATCTTTTCACTCTCGTCAATAGAATCTTTCAGTACATCTGTTTGTATTATGGACAATAGCGTAGCAATTCACTTGGAATAGGTGAACTGGCACACATAGCAACATCCCATCAGTATCATGAGGGACTCCGGAAGCATGTCCCTTGGCAAGGTCGTCAGTGGGGTATTGCTTACCGGCGGAAGCACATTGTTGGAGTCGATGTTGAAGACAGGACTGCTAAGCGGCCTTTTACGCAAGAAGACATTGGGGTCCTCAGATGGCTGAAAGCAACAAATTGGGGGAGGGGGGCAGAATGAAGTTAAACCAAACACATGAAATTCACAAATGAAACCATTATGTACTGACACTAAAACCCACCTCAAGGACATTGTGTAGTGCCTCACTTGCCGACTTGAGTTTTCTTGGAGGGACGGCTGAGGAAGGGAACATTTTTAGGAGAACCTCCAACAAGGCAATGATCTGTGCAGCTGCAAACAAAGGGGTAAGAGTGAATCAGCAATATTTATGATGTCTCTGAAACTATGGATACTTAAGAGCACTGAGGATTCAAGGAAAAGAGTGGAAGCATATCGGCTATGTGGCGATAATGACCAGGAAAACATGCATAGCCAGTCTAGCCACAATCTTTGGCTTTATCTACGCAAACATCTTCTATCATATCTACTATTATAGACTTACCTTCCAGAAGTTACTGTGTTGTAATGTCCAATTGCTCCATCTGTAATTTAAAGAAAAGGGTTCTTACTCTTTCAGAAAGAAAAAAATCTTGAACTTCATGTCAAAGCTTCTGTCAGTGTGGGGGATCCTTAATATAGAGTAGCTAGCCAGCTAAGAGCTAACTGCAGCTACTAGCTATTATATCACCAACATTCACACTAAATGAGTCCTCTAAACTTGCTTACTTTTCACAGACAAGACTAATAGGGACACTTTCTGACATTGTATTACCTGGCACTAGTTAAAAACATACGTTAGCTCAGCCAAAATGTGCTTCAATTGAATTTAATGTGCTAGGTTAGCCGTCTTAGCTAACGCCAACTGTGCTAGCTTTGTTTGCTAAAAAGTTTATAACTTCAACCAGAGGTCTTGGTCATTCACGATACATTTTGGTTTTCAATATTGCTGACGAATTACCAAAGTAGGCAGAAGTTAAATTATGTGAGCTTACCTTTAGCTTTTGAAGTAGAAAGGCACGATGTTTTCTTCAGCTGTTGTACTTGCTTCAGTTCACATCACTGGCATGCAGCCTCAGAGACGTTTTGAGATGTGTTCGAGTGAATCCGATCGTGCCACCAAGTTTGAGGAAAACTTGTGGTTTATGACGACACTTCTGACTGAGCATCTTGTGCTCAGTGGTAATCCACATGTATCTCAAGTATATTTGACTGTGTTTTTTAAGTGATTTAGGTCACTTGAACTACATGGTGCAATTAAGTGGTTGTTAAAACTCATATCTATTTGAAAAATAACTTGAATTATGACCTTTAATCCGTTAAGAAAAAAACAAGCGAATTTATGCTTGAAATTAAACGTTTTCAACTTAAAATAAGACTCCCACACCTAAAGTGGATTATTTTAAGATCTAGTACTCAAATCTAGTTTAAAAGAACTCAAATTAAGTGCAAATGTGCTTATCAAGACAGCCCAAGTTATATTTGCTTGAAATAGGTAAAAATAACCTTACCAAGAAAGCACTAGGTAAGTACAATTTAGCTAGAAACAAGACCAACTAGATTTTTCATCTTAATATAAGAGTAATAACACTAGGTTAGAGAAGCATTTTTTGCAGTGCACAAAGAAAAGGTGTGTACATATTAAGGGTGAGATGACTAAAATGTATAAAACACACACACACACACATACACACACACACACACACACACACACCCACACACCTATTCCACAGAAGCAAGCCATTGTTTTCTGAAAAGGATTACCCCGGCTGACGTGCAGAGGGAAATCCTTTTCAATCTTTTTAGCGCCAAATCTTATCTATCTTTCAGCACCAAATGGTTCCAATCAAGCCATTAAAGCCGTAGCTTTAGTGTCTTGGCGGGCAAAGCTGGAAACAAATCACGTTTCACAAATCACGTGTTTATCACCATTTCCAACCATTCACTTACACAAATGCAGATGTGATAAGTAGCTTACTGATGTTGTACACAATACCACACACAAGGGTCCTTTTGTGTCATTAAAACGGTATGAATGGATGCAAATGGACATTCACATTTAAACTCAAAACCAAGGGATCATATGCTGCTTTCCAGATCATGTCAGACACAATATTACACACAGACAAAGGGTGTAGCCTACTGTGTTTTACAACATTTTGAAATGATGCATATGAGACGTTCACAAATGAAATATAAATCAAGGGAGGGAACGTAGGCTAAGTTGCTTTCCTGATCATGTCAGACACAATATTACACACAGGATGTTCTACTGTGTCGTTATAACAGTTTGAATAAATGCAAATGCGACATTCTGCCCCTTGTGATGCTATCAGCGCCCAAGCAAGGGCTGCATCGTGATGACCTGGTGTTCTACAAATATAGAACCATAACACATAGGCCTACATAACTATAACAGTGAAGAATTTGGCATATAATCTCAGATATCTATAGGATCCATGACAACGACAAATCAAACAACTGATGTAAAACAAAACAAGTAAAGCATTTGGTGTTACTAATGTGATGAGAAGGCTATCAGTGCTGAGCCAACATATAGCCTAAATCGATACTTGGAGTCACACAGCCTGAGATATACGGTACCACCTGTTTTTCAGTTCTAGTTGAACCCGAAGGATTACCATTTTTGAAAAGATTTGCAAGGTAAAAATCTCATAAGTATGATTTTGCTAACGTGTAAACAGAAGAGGTATTTATAATAGGCCGCAAGGTGAAGCACGAAAAGTGCTTTAGAAAATGAATCCCGTTCCACTCACTGGCATCTACACAATCTTTAGCTTATAAAAAAGAACGAGTCGTGGTTAGTTACCAAAAAAAAGTTCGTCGCTGATTTTCCAGTCGATTGTCTATATGGCTTTGTTTTATGCAGAACTAGAGACTTCAGAGCGTAATAAGATTTTTGTCGGGAGCCGTGCCACGGTTCGACACGTGATCATGCTACACCAATGAGAAGGCTGCTTTTTGACAACAGAATGGAAAAATGGCGGCTCCCGTGCGGTTAGAAACATCGTTAAAGATAGAGGAAAACACTTGAACATCCTCAAAATTGGGCTAAATTAATTCTAATTAGTGCTGTATACATAGCCGCGTCCAAGAAGAACAATGAGGCAAATATACGATAATGTTATTTTTATGTTAAGTCATTTAGATCAAGTTTGACATACATGGGCATACACATTACTGACGATCTTACATGGACTGTGAACTCCCAGCACACCGAAGAAATCAAGGCAAAGACTGTACTTCCTACGTCAGCTAAGGTGATCTTAACTATGAGAAATCATAGGCTTAGATGATACACAAACAATTCCATGCAACATTGTAAGAAGTCATCACAGAAATACAATAATCATCCCAACTTTAGAAATCCAGGGAGGGGGTTGACTTTTCCTCATTGATCTGGAGCACTCACACCTAATTGTAAGCCCTGTCAGACCCTCGTTTGTAATTGTGATTAACATTAAATAAGGGTTAAATACATTATATCAGTATGACACAGCACAAAATACAGTAGTAATAAGGATAAGTGCAACGGCCCAGTGGTTGAGAAACACTACACTAGGACATCAAGTCTGAAATGCCATCAGCGGTTGCACAGTGAAGAAAAGCCATGTAAATGCTTGAATTCTGAAGTTTGAAGTTTGCCCTTCTCAAATGCATATGTTGATACTCATGCCAATGTGGAAAAACTTCTAAACAAGCTGGGTCTTTAAAACATCACCTGATAGTACATGGCAGGGAAGGTCCACATAAATGTGCCTGACCTTTTATATGTTTACAATATGTAAAGGCATTTTCACTGGCATTTTCATATGCAAAAACATACTATGTGGGAAAACATTTACAAGGTCTTCAACTCTGTTTGTGTGTGTGTGTGTGTGGAAGAGAAGACTGGAGAGAAGCCTCGTGAAGGTGCCCAGTGTGTGCACACTCACACTCACACACATGCACATCCTCATATAGGCTGTAAGGTGAACCCTGTTTCCGTTTCAACCCGCTACACTGTCTGGCATATACAGATGTGGCAGTCATTGCTGTAAGTGTGCAGACAGATTTGCCATGCACTTTATATGTTTTTTTTTTTACAGGGACTGGCAACAGGACATGTATCATTGACATTACCAAGGTGTCATCAGCTCTTGGAACCAGTGTGTTTTCAGCCTTGATCGGAATTCAAACATTTTCTGGGTGTGACTCCACAAGTGCCTTTAATGGCAAAGGAGAAAAAAAAGACATTTTCTGTTGCATGTGAGAAAGATGAGTACCTAAAGGCTTTTAAAAGTTTAGGTACTAACTTAAACTTGGAGCAGTCAACATTTGCATTTCTTTGCCAGTATGTATGCCACTTATATGATCAGTCGGCAGCTGATAATGTAAATAAAGCTAGGTTCAAGGCTTTCTGTATGACATCATCAGCCTTGCCAGAATTATCCATTCCCCCTACCACTGATGCCCTCCATCAGCACTGCAAAAGGGCAAACTACCAGGCTGCAATAATGAGGTCCTGTCTCAAACATAATATAAGTGCTCCATCACCTGCTGGATATGGTTGGCATATAGAGAATGGGAACTTGCACGTCACCTGGATGACTAGAAATCCGGCCCCTGACAGTGTTTTGCATGTGATACACTGTGGCTGCAAAGGTGCCTGTGAGACACACAGATGTTTTTCTGCAGGATTGTGTTGCATAGTTGACCTATGTCGTTGCTGTAGGAACTGGAAGATAACTGTCCTGACACTGACACTAACAGTGAGGACTGAGTGTCCCTAATCTGTTATTTCTTATTCAGTTTTGTACAGTTTTATATATCATATTTCATGTTTCATAAAGAGTGTTTTTATGGTTCATTAGTGTTGTTTTCATTTGTGGAAGAATGAATGAATGAATGAACAAACAGATGGTCATTGGTATTTACAATTACTGCCTTTTATTGATACATGGAGGTTTATTTGTCACATACATAAAAATACTACTGTTTTTTCTGTGCGAGTGTGAAGAAAGAAAGATCAAGAAATATTTTTCATAAATAGCAAGAGGGAGTTTAAAGAGCAGTGTGTGAAAAAAGGTGTAATTGATGTTTTATAGTCATTGTGTGTGTTCAGGATAAGGAATGCTTGAGGAAAGAAGCTCCTCCTCAGTCTCTCTGTTCTGGTCTTGTAGCAGCAGAGACGTTTGCCTGACCTCAGTGTTTTGAAAAGTCCATGGTCAGGATGTTAGGAATCCTTTACAATACCTTGGGCGCTGGTAGGTAGGTCTTTTCTTGTAGGTCTCCTGCAGAATATGGAGAGATGCTCTGATGATTCGGTGCTGAAGTCACAGGCTGTACAGTTCCCATACCAAGTGATGCTGTCAGGACACACAGCTGATGGTGCTGAACTTCCTCAGCTGATGTAGGAAGTACAGTCTTTGCCTTGATTTCTTCGGTGGGTGTTCACAGTCCATGTAAGATCCACAGTAATGGGTATTCCCATGTATGTTAAACTTGATGTCAATGACTTAACATAAAAATAACATTATCGTATATTTGCCTCATTGTTATTCTTGGACGCAGCTATCTATACAGCACTAATTAGAATTAATTTAGCCCACTTTTGAGGATGTTCGGATGTTTTCCTCTATCTTTAACGATGTTTCTAACCACACGGGAGCCGCCATTTTTCCATTCTGTTGACAAATGCAGCCTTCTCATTGGTGTAGCATGATCACGTGTCGAACCGTGGCACGGCTCCCGACAAAAATCTTATTACGCTCTGAAGTCTCTAGTTCTGCATGAAACAAAGCCATATAGACAATCGACTGGAAAATCAGCGACGAACTTTTTTTTGGTAACTAACCACGACTCGTTCTTTTTTATAAGCTAAAGATTGTGTAGATGCCAGTGAGTGGAACGGGCTGAAACGAAAACCGTGTTCACCTTACGGCCTATAAGGACCTTGTTTGTAGGCTACCTCAAACATGTAAACACAGTTTAAGCCAATAGTGATAAATACATAAAAAAACACATTGAAGTGGTTCATCCATCGTGAAGAATTACCTTTTGGTAGCTTACAATTGCTCATAACAATGAAGTAATATTCATTCAGCAAAAAGGGTGTTTCTGTACATTGAAATTACAGTACAAATTATTAAAATGATTGTATGTAGGCCTTCTGCTACTGCTTAAAAAGTAGTAGGCCTAGTCATGAACAAGCATCAAACCGCCTTTAAATAATAAATCGCACTTTGCCACAACGTTTGCCTGTTGTCAGTTATAAACTGTTGATAACAACACTTGAGTAACGACTGAAAGGCAACTTCTCCAAATGATAACTGAAATAAAGCGCCACATCAACGGATGCATTGATTCTGAGTCTTTGGTTCCCATCGGATAGTATGTAAGGCGGACATTAGACTACTCACCGGAATATCATAGAGACGGGGGCCCTGCTACTCAAAAGTAAATACGAAAACTTAGCGTAACGTCATCTTGTGCAATAAAGAAATGTTTTGCTGTTCACTTGAAAACAATTTACTTATAAATATCAGTCAATGTGTAGTGTAGTGCACGACTTTGATGAAGGCTAGGCAAGAAATAACTGCATTTATGATCACTGCGATGGACGACGTCAGTATTTTCTCTGCTTCAATTAGCTAACGTTAGTTTAATGGCAAGGTAGCACGGTAACTAGATTGAGGTTCCTGGCTTGTTACTTTCTGTCATATGTCATTTAATTCAGCCAAAAGTTAGTTAAGTATTTATTAGACCATTAGCTGGGTTCGGCATGGAATCTCGGCATAAAGATATTCTTCGGAAAAACAGACTGGATCTTTCATTAAACATCAGTACTGACGACACAATCGTCCAGTATCTGTATCAGGAAGACATCCTAACTATAAATCACGTCGAGGAGATTCAGGCACTGGCTTCCAGCAAATCTAGAACATTCATGTTGCTCGACATTCTACCAGCCCGCGGACCAAAAGCATTCGGGACATTTCTGGATTCATTGGAGGCAGAGTACCCATGGGTGCGGGAGAGGCTGATGCATGGACTAGACAGCGCTGATGTTCAGGTGACCTCAACAGGTAAGGTCTGTGCCTTAAAAATAAAGTCTTAAAGCCACCAATGCGAAGACAAAGTCAACTTTCATAACCCACATAATTCAATAGTGTTGTGTTTTGTTGGGAGACACTATGAAGACCTAGTCTACACAGTAAACATTGCTTTAGGTGAGCAGTTGTAACTACATAAACTGTTTAGCATTGTCCACCTGAAACACTGTAGGTGTTGGTGTTGGTGTATAATATTGAATGATAAAAACTCGTGGAAATTCAGTTAATCTTAACAAAACGGTCACCTCTGACTGAGACTTTCAGGCTGTCAACATATACACCTTCCTTAAATATACATATACACCATATGCACCTTCCCAGTGCAACTTTCGAGGCTTGAAAAATAAACATTCAATTTCTAGTCTTTTTTACACGTAGTAAGTTTTAATAACTCCATACCATTACATATCGACATTCAAGGAGCAAAGATGAGACGTCGTTGTGTGGTGAGAACTGATAGAAAATCGCAAACCACAACAATCGCCGGTGGGGAGAGGCCATTTTTTTTCCCAAATCTTTATTTATTGGTGCCTGGTTTTCCGTATGTTGTATAGCGCAAAGCGGCACAACCGGGAGACAGAGGCAATGTGGGCAGTGAATGTCAGTTGGTCATCAATGATAACACCGAGATTTCTTGCTGTTTTGAAAAGGAACAAGATATAACGATCTCTTTGGGTGAATGTGTTGGTGTGCTGCATGCAAAAGGTACTGGGCCTTCATTGACCTCTTCATGATTAGAATGTTGATCATGAGCCTGAGGTGACTGGAGTTAGTTCAAGTATAGCCTTAGTGGCATTGTCCCTTGCCCTACATCGCCTTTTGGACCTGCTCCATTTTTCTTGGTGCTTTTTTTTGTTGCTGCTGACACAGACTTCACACTGAGGGTAACAATTTGACCATGTGTTTTTTTCTCCTGATATCTGCAGAAAAAAATACAAAACCTTAATTAATGTGAAGTAAGCAAGCATTTCTGATCATGTAATGAAACGTTTTAATGCTTATATCATTCCTGGTTGCTTGTTAAATGTCCTTTTTGCGTCTCTTTTCCAAGACATCCTCACTATTAGTAGGATATATATTTAACCTCTCCCTGTACTTTCTCGTTCTCTCCTTACTCAATATTATCTGCGTGGCTCTCAAACCTGACTGGATCTCAAAATAAATGAAACATAGTCAGTGGTGGAATGTAACAAAGTATTTTTACTGTTATCGTTACTGTACTTCGTTACATTTTTACGTATCTGTACTTTACTTAAGTAAAAATAATAGTGCATACTTTTTACTTTTACTTCGTTACATTTTGCAGCTATTATCTATACTTTTACTCCGCTACATTTCTACAATATGTGTCGTTATTCGTTACATTTTATGAACACAGTTTCGCCAAAATGTTGCCTACACAAAAATATGGATTGCGTTGCTTTAGGACGTTTCAGCCAATCAGGTGGCTCTATCAGCTCCAATGACAGCAGAGTCTGAATTTGCCTGCAGCAATACGGGAGCCTTGCCTGTTTTGCTTAAACATTCGACAAACAGCCTGACTAACAAACAACTTTTCAGCATGGATTCAGAGTCAGCCTCATCTGAGGACATGTTCAAGTTCAGAGGCCCCAAGAATAACTCGTAGAGGTTTCAGTGCGTTTCCTGTCTACCTCAAAAAAGGAATTGCTAGCCTTCAAAGGTTCTGCTTCAAATTTGGAGTAACAGGTCGAGTTATGCAGAGTTCTTGCTATGCTAAGTTAATGTCTATGACTTATGAATATCGTATGCGGTTACTGACATGATTTTATACTGTTATCTAGCGAAATACATGTTGACATACAGCAATAGCATCAAAATAACACGATTGTACCTTGATTATTTATTTAACGTAGTGGTAAGATAAAGCTGGTAGTTTAGCATTGTCAAGCTAACGTGAAGATTTGCCTTTTTTATTGACTGGTTATTGCCTGGCATGCAAACTTAATGCCTAGTGTTGAGTAACTCAATATGTTTTTTTTTTCCTTTTCTGCAATCAATAGAGCATAAAACTCTGCATTGACCAGTTTAACAACTCCATTTGTTTTTCATGTTTCATATTTCCATTTTTTACACGTTTAACAATTAAATAAAAGATTAAAAGATACAAAATTGTGTCTTTATTGGTTTGGCTTAGCCTAATGGTATTAACTTTGCAAATAATCCCTGGTAACTCGTCATCTGCAGAATTACAAGATAGAGTGTGAACAGTTTTACAGACAATAGGCCCAATAAGTACACCAACCTTTACAATTAACAAATGTTGTTGCTTATAATTATTACTAGTAGTGACATCTGTAGAGGCATTTATTACCAGTCGCTATTTCTTTATCAAAATGGCACAGCCTAGACATTGAAAGACAACCCATTGCGTGAGTACTTTTACTTTTACTTTTAAAGTACATTTAAAACTGAGTACTTTTTACTTTTTACTTAAGTAGGATTGTTGATGTAGTACTTTTACTTTCATTTTCCTGGGTACTTGTACTTTTACTTAAGTACTAAACTTCAGTACTTCTTCCACCACTGAACATAGTAGGGATGTATTGTAGGTGTACTTCAGTGCTCAGAGAAAGGGGGGGAAATGCAAAACTTGAAAGGAAAATACAAAACCCACTACAGTGGACAATTTGCTATTATAAAAGTAGTCTATTTAATTTAAAAAATGTATTTATCTAGGCCTTTTCAATAGCCTACGTCCACTGGTGTGACGGTCATTTCCACCAGTGTGACGCTGATTTCATGTCACACTATAGGACATTGCTGTCACACCGGTGGACATTTTCAGTTACATGGTCAGTTTTCTGCCTAGCTATATGCCAGAGAGTCTTCAATCCAATGTAACAGTTTAAGGTTTCCATTATTTTAAAAAGTCAATGAATATAAATGTTTGAAAATGTTCATATCAACACTTTAATTACGTCACACCAAAGGACTACGTAATTGGTCCCATTTCTAACATTGCACGAAAATAGCAATATTTTGATAAATATCTTAGCCAAAACTCACCTTGTGTGTAGTCCATATGCTCTGTTGATGTCTTCTGTACTTCCTGGATGAAGATGGACCCTTCTCAGTAATGGGATGCCCATATTAATGCCTGTTCTATATTTACAAAATGGTGTCACACTAGGTGGACATCAATTTTGCGGACAAACTGAATGCGTCATAATCATTTGGAGTGGGGACATGAAGACTTACAACCTATAATTTCATAATGTTAACATCGGTATTATATGTAAAAAAGTAATTTAATGTATGTTGTCATATTTTTTTATTTAATTACAGTAGTTTGAAGATCGGAAATGTTACCCCGGACAGTCACACCAGTGGACAATTTTGTCATGTTTCAAACCAAATATTAAAATACTTGAATTATAACGCTCATGAATTAGAGATGCATTTGTTTTTGAAAAACAAGTTGGTAATAAAAACAGAGATTTTAATCAAACCTGACCAATTATTATTTATATTTGACACTGTGAACACAAAAATGGAGCGTCACGTCGAGCGAGTTAGTGAGTGTGTGTGTGTGTGTGTGTGTGTGTGTGTGTGTGTGTGCATGTGCAGTAAATATATTGTGTGTTTCTTTATGTAGCTCAAACCTGAGAAGAAGAGGAAATATGAAATCCCCAGTATTGTTGTGCCTTGAGACTCAAGCAGCTCGCTTCTCAGGCCTGCTTTCCATGGAAGTGCTGTTCATTCTCAGTAGTGCTCCTGCGGCAAGGCACTCACACACGCGCACACAGACACACACACACACACACACACACACACACACACACACACACACACACAAACACGCGCTCTCTCTCGTATCCTCCTTTCTAGGAAAAATATAATGAAAGCCATTTGGAGGCTGCCTCTCTCTCCCCCCCGCCTCTCTCTGTCCCTCTCTCTCCCTTTCTCTCTCTTTATTTCCCTATATCTCTCTCTCTCTCTTCTTTTCTCAGTCCCGTTTCTGTCTCTGGCTACTCTGAACTGGAGGTTTAACTGACTTGATTCTTGTGAAGATGGTCGTAAATGGTGGTAGGCGATTTACAATAAGGAGAAGCCCTATTGATTTCTAAGAAGCAACAAAAGTCCAAGTATGGTACAGTTCTCTTTATTACAGTTGTGACTGTAACCGCCTAAAATGACTGGATGGACTGGATGGAAGTTAAATATAAATATTCACGACTTGTCTGCAAACTTCTTGTCGTGTTATTAATGGCCACAATCGACAGGTGACGTCTGACAGTTGCCATGGAAACCTCAATTTCCCTGCTTTCTAGATGTGTGTTTTTGAAGTAACGGTTTTCTCCCCTCTCTGTGTTGTGTGGTAACCAACAAAAGGGGGGAAAAAACCTGTCATTCTTAATGTTAGTGGATAGGATGAATTCCTGTTGCTTTTTCTGGTGCTGGCCAACAGGCCCGTAGGTAGAGAGGCACGTCGACGCTAATTAATGTTGCATTCGCTTAGCGTTCTGTGGTTGAAGAGACGTGGCACAAGCCCATGGGAGTGTGACTGGTCTGTAAAGACTCATCTCTTCACAGCCGAGGGGAGTGGGAAAGCTGCGGGGGCTTTCGTCACAAGGCAGTCTTGTGTATTATTCAGCATTTTCAACAAGTTTGTCATCGTTCAGTCTCCAACTGCGATTTTATTTACTGGATTTACGATTCATGGCTAGTTGCCCAACTCAATGCTCTGTTAGTGCCAGCCAGGCATCTGGCGGTGAGGTTGCCCTTCCCTTTACAAGCATGTCTGAGTACCTGCTGTGCCTTTTAGGACAATGCTTGTAACATTGTCTAGATAGCCTATACTGTAAAAAAAAGTCCTGTACTACGGCAGCGAAATGCCACACACAAAGACTAGCCTTGGCCGATAACTAACTTCCCAGCTTGGTCCCTGAGTGTGTGTGTGTTTGTGTGTGTGTGTTTATTTGTGTGTGTCTGTGTGTGTGTCTGTGTGTGTGTGTGGGTGTATGGTGTGTGTATGTGTATGGTGTGTGTGTGTGTGTGTGTGTGTGTGTGTGTTTTTGTGTGTGTGTGTGTGTGTGTGTGTCGTTTTTAAGGCTTGCAGCATCATTGTGTCACTCAGAACCTCAAAGCAGTCACATTGCATCCTCTTCGCTCCTCCTCTCTCATTGAGGACATGACACGACCAAGTCCTCAACTCCTTCCAGAGGAGCCTGCTCTCTTTTCATCGCTTTAGTCTTGAGAACAGAGCAGAACTTGAGGAGGGAAGAAGCGCGACACAACCTTCAAGGATGCTGCCTCAAGATGTTTTTCCAAGAAGTTACGTTAATAACGTTACGCAAGCCAACCCTTGTTTTTCACTGATCCCCTCCCCCCCACGCTTGGTCGGCTGTCATCCGTCCAAACACGCCAGCCGAACCAAGCCTCACAGTTTCCATGGAGATTTATATGATGAATCCTGTTCTCTTTGCAGAGTTGCCAAGTTGCTCTACACTGTTCTGTTCTGGTGTAAGTTTATTTCAGCACAGAGAACCTGTGTTCTTCTATTGCTTCCATTAGTGTTAAGGCCTCGGAAAAGAGCCTGCGTTCTTTCGTGATTCTCCATCAGTACTGAAGCTTTAGAAAAGAGGTTGTGTTCTAGTCCCTATCAGCAGTGAAGCGGAGAGATGCCTTTCTTGGCCCTGCACAGACAAACAGGCTCGCTGTGGTCAGGGTTATTCAAAACTGGCAGCTGAAAGAAGCAAACATACCAGCATATGAAATGTTTCCTGACACACTTTTATCTTTCAAGATAAATGTCCAAGATAAACATTCCAAGAGTAAATCAGTGTGTCAGTAGTGATTCCTTACTTGAGCGTCTGGATGGTCTAACAATCAGGCAGGAAATGAACACTGTGTTGAACATTGCGCATTACGTTGTCTGAGCTGTGTGTTTTTCCGCTGTACTGGACAATCTGACTGTTGGGCAGTGGTGTTCCTAACAGCACTGTGCTGTAATAACTACCCTGGCGAGGGGGGGTGGGTGGGGGGGCTTCAGAAGAGGAACAGCCCCCCCCCCCCCCCCCCCCCAACTCAGGGTCAGTGAGGTGGGCACATTAATAACCATCCATAAAAAGCACGCTAGAGCAGAGCAGAGCAGCTCGGTTTGTTTTTCTTGGCAGCCGCCGGCAGCTCTGTCCTCCCCCTCCTTCTTTCTCCCCCCCCCGTAAACTTTTTTTTCCATTTCTTTGAGTGCCGTATGCTTTCCAGGAATCTTGGCGTGGCGAGAACTTTCCTGTCAGCGCAAGACTTGGCCCCTTCTAGGCAAAACCAACAAGAAAGGAGAGAGACGGAGCGAGAGAGAGAGAACATAAATCAAAAGCAGAGAGGGAGAGAGAGAGCAATAGCAATGAAAGTTGAAATACGTAGAGAGCGCAGAAAAAGAGAGATAGACAGAGCACAGAGGACCAAAGAGGGGATAGAAAGACACAAGAGTGCAGTGGTGGACAGTAACGAAGTAAATGTAATTCGTTCCTGTACTTAAGTAACATATCTATGTATCTGTACTTTACTCAAGTATTTCTATTTGGTGAGACTTTATACTTTCACTCCACTACATTTCAAAGTGAAAATTCGTACTTTTTACTCCATTACATTTAGTAAAGCCTCTCGTTCCTTTTTCCCAAAGCGAATCAAATAATGAAAGGTCAGAGTGAGTTCACAATCACACCAATCAGGGATTAGCGCTATTTGCTCTGAAGTCCTTTCGGTTTTGTCAGTTTGGTTCGTTCGTTGAGCGTGAGCTACGTTGAATTCTAGGCTGTTTTATGCTCAAGCTTAGCCTACGTAACGCTAAATGATGGAAGAAACATACACAATCAACGGAGTTTCTGCTCAGGCTCACGTTTAAAAATGCTTGCCTTTTATAAGGGCACAAGATGTCGCAAACTTTTATCATACAGTTCTTGACAAACTCCCTCGGTAAAGGTATCACTACATACTTCTTTACAGTCTTCGGTGCAGACTGGTATGCTCTGTAATTTTGTGAAACGTATGCAAAAACTAGTTCCTGTAATGACATTTTTTTCTTCACGTTTGATCTGAGGTCAAGTGTTTTGTTTTTGTACCTAGGGTTGTGTAGGGAGTATCACTGCTAACACTAGTCTCCATCACAAACTATTACAACACCACATTCTCTGATTTTGTGGAACTAGTTCCTGTAATGGTATTTATCAGACTTTGAAACATAAATCAGAAATTAAGAGTTTAAGGGTAACACAGACCGACAGATGTGATATAGTAAAGGAGCTTATGTTTAACTTCACATTTTTGTATAATTAAATGTGCAACTAAGTTACAAATAAATGTAAAATTAAATAATTGTTCTCTTGTATTTCATAACCACTTTGTCTTACCTAATGGCAAAAGATAGCTTTCAATGTTTTGTGCTGATACACTTTTAAATAGACAAATGTAAGATACTATTTAAAGATTGGCATTAGTATTTTCATCTTATATCAGTTGATTGAGGCCGAGCTTTGATGTGAAAATGATAAAAGGCCATTAGAACCATAATTCATTAAGGTACTTTTACTTTTAGTACTTAAGTATATTTGAAGGCAAATACTTTTATACTTCTACTTAAGTGGATATTCAAAGTCCATACTTCTACTTTTACTGGAGTAATATTTTACACCAGGTATCTATACTTTCACTTAAGTACATAGTTAGTGTACTTCGTCCACCACTGCAAGAGTGTGGCAGAAGGGGTCAGGAGAGGTGAACTTTCAGGGAGTGAAAGGAGGATAAGAAAAGAAAGGAAGAGTGGCAGTGGAGAAAAAGTGAAACACTAAGAGCAAAGGAGAAAAGCGAGTAGTGAAAGAAAGAACTAACTCACACAACTCACACCTCTGTCCTCACAAGCACACATGAAAAAACTAAAATGGGCCCACATTGTGTGTGTTTACTCACACACTTACACACACACTAACACACACACACACACACACACACACACACTTACACACACACACACACACACACTTACACAATTGATACACTGACAAAGGTGGAAACACTCACAAAACAAACACACAGAAGATTTTTAATTTTTTTTACACAGACTCGCAATTAACACACACTCCTGTACACATGCGCACATTCTCACTCTCTCCCTCTCTCCTTCTCTATTTCTCTCTTTCTCACACACACACACTCACTCCTCCTCACTTAGATTTGAGAATCTTCTGGGAAAGAATACTTAGTATTTCCCGGTGGTGGCAGGACAGGGACAGAGACAGAGACAGAGACAGAGACAGAGACAGAGACAGAGACAGAGACAGAGACAGAGACAGAGACAGGGACCGAGACCATGGCATACCCAGGGGGCTACACAGTGAGGCACCCTCCCTCCCCTATTTTCTATGGCTACCTGTCTACCGTACGACTCGGAACCCCTTGTTATTGACTTGCAAGCTGTTATTTTTCTTGTTTTTTTCTCTTCTCTTCCTAACTAATGTCTGTCGCTTATCGCTTGAAATCTTAGAAGGCGTTTATCAATTTACAGCATGCAAACACATGCTTCGTCTTCTGCCCCGCTGTCACATAGGCTTAAAGCTGTGGTCAGTATTTTTCTTTTTTAGTATTTTTTTTTAAAATCCTTCCAGACCTAGGGTAATGACATTTCTAAAGAATATTAATAGCTACCAATAGCTGTTCCTGTGTCTTATGTGTATATTTATATTTTGTATGAAATATGTGTTATGCCTTTGTTGACCATTCAAGCAGCCAAAATGTGTCAACAAATATCCACAAAGAAGGGCCAGTCGTGCAGTCGTGTTGGGCAACTGTGTTTATTTTCATTTTCTGGCAACAAAAATCTACGTACTATGGCTTGCGTGTGTAAAACATAGACAAAATAGAGAGTAAAAATGAATCTAAAAGCTAAAGGGAGCTAAATAACTTAAAGTTCTGAAAGTACATTGCTTTCGACCAGTTAACAAAAAGCATCTGAGAACAGGTGGGTCTTAATTGAAATTTAGGTAAAAGCTGCTTCACCATGTGAAGATTTGAGAGTAGAGATCTAGCAGGTAGGTACTGCAGAAACATGTTTGAGAGATTTGCTCCGGTCCCATTCAGTGATTTATAAACAAGCAGCGAGTATTGGAATAAAAACTCCAGCAGCTGCATTTTGTACAAGCACACTGTTTGAAAAGAACATTGCAGTTGTCAACCCAGCTGAAGATCCCTGAAGGCGTGAATTAGTTTTCCTAAAGCATGTTTTGAAGGCCTTTAGGTTTGGGTATGTTTTTGAGGTGGTAAAGAGCTAAAAAAAAGTTATTGCTTTCACATGGTTGTTAAATCTGAGATTGCAATCAATTAAGACACTTAGGTTTCAAGCAGTGCCCTTCGCTTTGAGAACTTTGCTATGAAGATGATTATCAATCCTAAATCTCTCCTAATTTTTCCCAAATAAGATTATTTCAGTTTTGTCCTTATTCAGCTGAAGGACGTTTTGAGTCATCCAGCCATTCATTTGATTGATGCATTGCCAGATTCTAGGAGTCATTAGGTGAGAGGACTAAGTAAATCTGGATGTCATCAGCATAGCTATGATGAGTCTCACTGTCACAGGCGAGAGCATTGGGGTTGAATAAGCCTCTGAGATCAACCCTGGTTGACCACAGGTCAAGGGTGTTGGTGTTGACGTATAGTTTCCAATGGCAACAAAGTAGTACATTTAGTAGTATGTCTAGTAAGTTTGATCTGAGCAACCTCATAACTGTACCTGAAAAAACAATCCAATGTTCCAGTCTGTTTAGTAATATAAGGCCAAAAAACACTTAAGCTGATGTTGTTTGTCTGTATCGGTATCGAGGTTGTTTAAAACCCTAATGACAGCTGTTTCAGTG
Source organism: Sprattus sprattus (assembly GCF_963457725.1). Lineage (NCBI taxonomy): Eukaryota > Metazoa > Chordata > Actinopteri > Clupeiformes > Clupeidae > Sprattus > Sprattus sprattus. The sequence goes on from NC_137912.1 coordinate 20,139,008, forward strand.
CTGTGATTAGCACAGAAAAGTGATTTTGCCAACAAATTGTAGATTGGATATGGGCTGGTTATTGTTCAGTATGGAAGCGTCTAAATGATGCCTCTTGAGCAGGGGCTTTATAACAGCTGTTTTCAGGGATTTAGGGAATGAGCCTGACAGCAGGGATACTTTTATGATTTAAATCACATTTGCTGCCAAGAGATGAAAAACACATTTGAAATTCGGTAGGCAAAGCAGCACGTGGAAGTTTTAAGATTCTGAACTGTTTTCATTGTTTATCAAACTAAATTTTGACATTCAGTTGAGTTCCCTCTCTTTGTTGCTAGTAATTCCAAATCATGAGTTGTTAGTTACAGAGAGAATATGTTCTGCCAGATCAAGTTTACTTTTGAAAAAAAGACAAACTCATTGCACTTACTAACAGAGAAAGAAGTTCAGGTGATAACTGTGAAGGGGTGGGGGGTGTTGTTGCGAATAACACGCAAGTATTGTTCATATTTTTATATCGATGATGTTAAAGAAGAAAGACTGTCTCGCTTTGTTTGCAGAGATTAGCATTATGTTTATGGATTTAATAGTGGATCTGAAGTTTGCATTCATGAGTCTCACAGTTGCCTCCAGGCCCGGGCCTGCAGGGCTCACAAAATCACTATCCCGCTATCCCGTTGTTTTCCCGTCGGGTTACCAAAATGTAAATCAGAAATGATCACTTAAGTGAAATGCATGAATCTGCTATTTGCAGGAAATAATGTGTGTAGGCGTTAATTGGAAAGGTAGTAGTTGTGTTGGAGGCAAGAGTACAACATTCCACTCAAGATCGCGCACAAGAAAATCTGAGATAAATACTTTTTGTGCATATAACGGACAAACTTGTCAAAACATAGTATTTACACCACAATGTGATCATGGTCCTTACTTGGTCATGATCATCTCTCAGTAGTGCTTGGCTGTCCCTTGAGTTGTAATTGTTGTTGTCCCTGGGACTGAAGTGTCCTAAAGCATCGTGAGTATGGATGGGGATGGGTGGATCTGGTATGCCATGCACCACCATGCACCTTCTGGTGTCGTGGGCTTTCTGGTATTGCCGTTTGATTGCTGTCTTCAGCTTTCACTTTCAATGTGGAATTGGAGTTATTGGAGTTATTGGTGTTAACTGGAGTTACTGGTGTTACTGGAGTTACTGGTGTTATTGGTGCCACTGGAGTTACTGGAGTTATTGGTGTAACTGGTGTTTACTGGAGTTATTGATGTTTACTGGAGTGACTGGAGTTACTGTTAACCAGGTTAATACCCTCTCCCAACTGCTTGTTGCCTGTCTCTCCAGCTGAGAAGCCTAGACGTGATTATAGATGAGCCCACTGTGGTACACAGGGAGGAAAAACGAAATAAGCAAGAACTGTTTGGATTCCCATGACCATCTGCTTCCCCAAGGGATTATTGGAGGGAGTCATGGCCTTTTTAGCTGCTGCTAAACGGCTTCATTCACCACAAACATCATCCACTGTCTACTGAAAATAGGACCGCCCCCCACACCAAATCACACACACGCACACACACACACACACACATAGACACCACGCCTAAACCTCCTGTTGAGGGGTTAAGGCTGTGTTGGGTCTGTTATTTGTCAGTAAAGCAGACTTAATTTAAATAAAATAAAAGTGTTTAAAAGAATTGGGATTAAATGAATAGCACACCACACAAATGGCTCTTATCTGCCCAACCTCATGAAAGTGTTCCTAGTTTGTTTAGTTTCAACTCAAGATAAAAGAACTGATTGTGTACGTACAGTCTTTGTGTGCCAGTGGTGTGTTGTGTGTAGTGGTGGTCAGTGGCCTTGTATTCGACACCATGCTATGTGTCCTCAGAAAACCACAGCATGCATTGGACTTGTTGCTCTATAAGCTAATCATTACGTTTACAGTTATCTGATGTTGTGCATCCAAAGGCATTTCCAGTGCAGGTGAGGTACTATAGATCTTTCCAGCATGTTTTCCCCCGGGGCATGTAAACTTTGAACTCAGTGTTGTTGGCACCTTCCGACAACAGCATGGAGGTTAGCATTGCCAGTCCCTGTCACGTCACATAGCGCTTGCTCCGGACACCAAAGTGGTTCAGCTCCGGGGAATGATCAAGATTTATTCACTCCACCAGATACAGCCTCTCTTCTGAGAAAGGACAAAAGAAGAGAAATTACCCTAGGAGGGGGAACTGACTATGTATCAGTCCTGTACATAGTGGCAAGTAAACACACAGACACACACACACAAACACACACACACACACACTATACAGACATGCATGCACGCAATGAAGCAGGGATTTATGTCTTTTCCAAAGAGGACCCTGGAAGTGGCTGGTTTTTCAGAGAACCCTTTTGGAAAACTTAATGGCCCCCAGCTCCAGTGATGTAAATTGGGAGATAATGGTGGCGGAGCGGCTAGTAAACACACACACACACACACACACGCGCACACACACACTAAATGGCCCCCAGCTCCAGTGATGTAAATGGGAGATAATGGTGGCAGAGCGGCTAGCTGCGGGTTCTTCAGCGAACTCGGCTCCTTCCCGGAAACGTCAAAACATGCAGCACATTACGGATGTTCATCCCACATGTACTTAAAGCCACTTAAAGGCTACCCACACACACACCCTTCACACACACACACACACACACACACACACACAAACACCCTCCACACACACACAGAATGTGTGTTTAGATACACCAATGTTCATGTGCATCTGATGGGCCAGAGGCGGCAGAGGATGTCAGTAAATTGGACACACACACACACACATACGTATACACTCAGTCCTCATGTACTGTACTAAAAAAGTCCCAGTTCTTAGAAGAGAGATGTGTTTTTCCGAAACTCTGGGAATATTTTTAGCGGAGCACCAGGCATTTTATCAACAGTGCCGCAAGCTTCCTCTGAGTACCCACCTTCACTGGCACACTCCTTAAATTAGTTAACTTCGTTACGCATGCTCAATCATTTTCCGCAGAAATGTATTTTCTCTCCCCAGGCGCCCGTCTCTGCCTGCCCATCCTCCGACCCCTCCCAGTTCTCTGTTTTGTTCTTTGTTCTCTCAGCTCCAGCCTGAGCCCCATCACATCCATTTTTAGTTCCCTGTACAGACACATTTGGCCCTGTTCATTTGGCATGCGCCTTGGAACACGCTGCTTTCCCAGAACTCGTTTTCCCCAGAGTGTGCTGCCATGTGAGCTCACATGTGTCGTGCTGCACAAGTGCGCCACAATTGGACGAAGGAAAAACAACAACAACAGCAACAGCGAAACTTAAAAAAATTATAATAATTGAATTTGCTGGGAGAAGCATCAGCAGCGAGTAAAACCATGAGTTGCACCGCAAAATGCACTTGAGAGGGTGATTGATAAAGAGATCTCTCCTTGCTGTCAAACTACGGTCACCTCTAAATGGCCTGGTTGACTCCTGCCAACTTTCATATCCTGACTAAAAACCTTATTATCTGAATAAGCTGATACAGTATCCTCTGAATATCAACCTATCGACTCTTTTGATTTGTTGGTGTTAGAGAGGCCTTGTGCTCCATTCACTGAAAATACATGGAATTCTTGCAAATGGATTCTTCGAATGTTGGAATGGTATTGGAATTTACATGATCTGTTTGTTGGAGGTTGTGTTTTTATGTGATTTACTTGATTCTGCTTGTGTTTTCAAACACTCTGCAGTTGAGCCTTGGCACAGTTCAGTATATATAAGGTTGTTGGTTTATATTGTTAATGTGGTTCCTCTGTCTCATGTGATGTGATATTGGCTGGTATTCTTTGTATCGAAGCACTTCGCCATGCTCCGCACTAATGAACTACGTCCATAGTGTCCTCCAACGAGCAGTGCAGCTGTGCAAGAGAAGCACGGATAGAAAGGTGAGGGGAAAAGCATTTCTCGGAAGAAAGTAAAAAGCCTGCCATGGCTTGGTCTATTTTCAGGTGCCGTCAGATGGATGGCATTAGTGAAGATGTATCGCTGTAGAAATAGAGAGCAGAAATATGTCTTGAGCATGTTCACACCCGCTGCTGGAGGAAAACCAGTTGAGTGTGTAGGGAGGAGTCGCTGACTGAAGAACTCTCAACACGTCAAACTGTCCATAACAGACTGCTTTAAAATGCAGTCTGTCTTACCCGTTTTATAGTTTTAAACAGACTCTCGCTCATTGCTTTCTCGTTCTCTCGCTTTATTTCACTTTGTCATGTGCTATCTGCCCTTCTCTGTCATGTGACACTCATTCATGTCCACACACACACACACGCACACACGCACACACGCACACACGCACACACACACACACACACACACACACACCCTAATCGGATAAGTATCTCACTCAAATGTGTGTGTGTGTGTGTTGCGTGCCCTGTGTTTGCTAACATGCTACAAATCCTCTGGACTCAATAACAGAGGGAGAGGCAGAGACGGAGAGTAAAGAGGGGGTTAAGACCGCCACAAGAATCCCTCTGAAGGATACGGTTTAAATCATGGAGGTGAATTACTGAGGGTGGATTTACACTTTTTAAGAACCCTCCGTTCAGAAGTAAGGAAAAATAAGGAACACATTAACAAGGATGAATTAGCAAAGAGAAAGTATCAGGTATCAGTATTTAAATCGTGATTCCAGTTTTGGACTGGTGCAATGCGATTGTCCCGATGATGCAGAAAGCACTGTCATCAAGCATTTCGCAATCAATAGCCAAGGTCACATTCGCTGCAGTAATGTGCCAATTATTTTGAGTGAGTGTGCGTGTGTGTGTATGTGTGTGATGGGCCTCTCACCCTCTCACCATCTTGGTTGGTGCTCTTAAAAATGACCTGTTGTGTGTTTGCAGCAATGTTTTTTGTTAGTGACGCACACACACACACACACACACAAATAAAGAGATAGAGAGAGGTACTCTCAAAATGATTGCTGGCATCACAGAGAAGGTTGTGAAATAGATTGCTGATTGCACAATGCTTTGATAGTAGTATTTCTCTGCTTTCTGACCCAAAATTGACAGAACATGCTCTTTGGCAGCCAGTGCAGAGCAGGTTACTCACAAGCAAGCGCTCTGTTTGCTGCTGGTCAACTGTTTCTCCCCGTCGAAATGCCCTGTGTGCTGATATTTCACTCATGAGCCCCCAGCCATCTACTGTAGCACGATGTTAATTGCTATAGTTGCCTATTACAATTGTTTAGTGTAGTTCCTGTTTACCACATGTATTTTGTGTATTGCATTTCACGTATGGGATGGGTCTGCATTGTCTTACTAAAAGAACATTCAGCAACTTAAGTCGCCGTGGCAATAAAGAATATTCCATCCAGGAGAATGTGAAGGCTAATGTAGTGTCAGTGGATGGTGCCATAACATGTTGGTGTCAAACAGACTTATGATAAATGATCTGTCATCTCTCTCTCTCTCTCTCCTCTTGTTTTAGACCACTGGGATGTTCCAGAGTCGGTTCTCCAGTTGGTTCCGTCCGATCTTCAACTGAACAAGCTGGCGGGTCGCCTGGGCCCGGAGTGGGTGTCTGTCCTGCTGGACCTGGGCCTCTCCACAGAGGATGTGTACCGTTGCCGTACTAGCGACCCTTTCACCATGCAGAACCAAGTTCTGGCCGGCCTGGTTCTGTGGAAGCAGCGATCGGGTCGGACAGCCACGGTCCACAGGCTCATCCAGAGCCTAAGGGCTGCAGAGCTGCATCCCTCCATATTGGACCAGGTGCCCCTGTGAAGCAGGGCAGCATCCACCATTCTGTTACCTGCACAGCACTACAAAACAACCCCAGGACCAAAGACACAACCGCCCCACATTTGCCCCCATTTGCCCTCCTATCGTGTCCTCTCCCCTCCTCTACTCTCAGCAGCCCCCTCCCCTCCTCTCCTCTCCTTTCCTTAGCCCCCGTCCCTCCCCTCCTCTCCTCTCCTCTCCTCTCCTCTCCTTAGCCCCCGTCCCTCCCCTCCTCTCCTCTCCTCTCCTCTCCTCTCCTTAGCCCCCGTCCCTCCCCTCCTCTCCTCTCCTCTCCTCTCCTCTCCTTAGCCCCCGTCCCTCCCCTCCTCTCCTCTCCTCTCCTCTCCTCTCCTTAGCCCCCGTCCCTCCCCTCACCTTCTCTCCTCTCCTTTCCTCTCCTCAGCCCCCTCAAGTCCTGCTGTAGGTTTTCAAAAACACTATGTGGTTCTGACCTGGACTTTACACTACAAACTCTACCCGCTCTCCGGCAGCCAATGGCACAGGCTTCATGTGAGCGTCATGTAGGTGGGGACAGGTTAGGGGTGCTCTCCCCCTTGTCCTCACTTAATGATTGAAAGAAAGGCTTGTTTGTCTGTCTCTCTGTTTCCTTTCACAGGATTAGAAATGAAAATGATAACCTTTCTTGCCTAATGGTGGACATCACTACCTATTTGCTGGTTTTTAAATAAACAAATATAGAAAAATGTGCATCGGGGCCATTTTTGTGTTACCCGAGTAAATTAAGGCAGAATAAAAGTATGTTGCCTAATAGGTTTCGCCACTGTATAAAAACACTCAGGAAGCCTTCAGACCAGACATGATGTGTCAGACGTGCATTGATTAACTTTTGTGAAGAAAACCCTCCATTATAACATGATGGTACGTTATGGAAATGAATGAAATGGAACATTTGGATGTATTATGAAAAAAGCCTTTGTCTCTCTGTCTGTCTGTCTGTTTAGGCCTTTGTCCGTTGCTAAGCGATTTTGACCCTCTCTCTTATTAAAAAGCCTTGCGAGACCTTCAGGTTTGTGTGTCTTGAGTGTCCTTCCTTTGAAATCTATTCATTCCTTTCTTGTTGCAATACATTTAATTAGGTCCATTACTGCCTTTACAGCCTATTGTGTCATTAAACTTTTGTGTTACACAACTTCTTTTGATGTCCTTTTTGAGAATATCAAAGTTCTAAAATTAAGATTATTAGTGTGCTTGCCCGAAGGGAAGCACAGTATTGTTCTTCATAAGTTTTCTTTACTTATTCTCCCCGTTTTTCTTGCAGCTAACTACGCCTCGCCCGATTGAGATAGAGACACCGTTCAAACACCGAAACGTCCGGCCTGATCCGGTGCAACCTGCTATATCTTTTCGTGGCGGTACTCCTTGTCACTCCTTTTTTATTCCTCTTTTTTCATCCCCTTTTTCCCCCATAGACTTGCATGGCAGAACTGTGGGGCATTATGACATCATAATAGGCTCATTAAACTGGCTTGCACCTGTGCTTCACTGACACCTGCGCCAAGGAACCTATTCTCTCTGTTCCTCTCCATTCAACTGTATAACTAGGAATATTAAGAGACACCTTCCACAGGGCTCTACAGTGCGAGTATTTCACTCGCATAAATAGGTACGTGCGAACTTGAAAAACTTGTATTCCCACTACCGTAACGTTAGCTATCCTAGCTGTGTTAAGCAGTGCTATCCTGGCTGTGTTAAGCAGCTGTAATATCTGAGTACGGGGCTAAAGGCTAACTAACACTACGTAACGGGAGTATCCACTGGCAGTTTCAGCTAGCCGTAACGGGGGATCATTTTCCTTAATTCAAGTTGTGAAGTAAACCTGTGAAGTAATTCATGAATTTAGTTGTTCATGAATATAGTGAGCTAAGGCTTGTATTCCTACTACGGTAACGTGAGCTATCCTAGCTGTACGGGGCTATGCAAAAGTAGCTTATACTGAAAGAATGGTTAACTTGTTAGCTCACCAGTTTATTTTGTTGCTAATGTGGTTGGAGAGGATTAAGCGTGACCGATAGCGTGAGTTAACATTAACCCGTGTCCTGGGAGTAATGATTCATGAGAGACCTTGAATCATTAGGTTAATTGTAACGTGAGCTATCCTAGCTGTACGGGGCTATGCAAAAGTAGCTTATACTGAAAGAATGGTTAACTTGTTAGCTCAACAGTTTATTTTGTTGCTAATGTGGTTGGAGAGGATTAAGCGTGATCGACAGCGTGAGTTAACATTAACCCGTGTCCTGGGAGTAATGATTCATGAGAGACCTTGAATCATTAGGTTAACTGAAAAACGTTTGAGGATGTACCTGGACACAGCGTAGCTGTTGTAGTGTGCTCAGTTTTCGAAAACTAGACTGAAACTAAGAAGGATAACTATGACTAAATGTGACTAAAATAGCTGCCAAAATGAACACTGAGATAGGGGACCCCTTAATCTGCAATTCATGGTTGCTAGCTCTAATCAGATGTACTAACTAGGCTTATAAGAGAAGACTAACTTTTTATGCCATCGAACACCAATAACTACAACTTATTTGACAGACGTTAAGCCAATGTGATACACGTGCTCTCTAGCTATACAGTAAAAGTGTTGCTTACGTTAGATACTAGACCTACAGTCTAACTCTAACTGCATTAAGTCTAACATATAGGCCTACAATAAACTTTAAGTAAAGCTGGCTATGTTACCGCATTCATTCCAATATTGTTGCAGAGATGTTTCCTTTTACCAAGATAACAATTTCAACAATTCACTTAGCTCAGTAAGTCAGTATAACGAAACTCTGGAACTATTATGACCAAATGTAACACACTAGACCCTTTCACAATAAACAAGCAAACAAACAAACAAAAACAGAACAACAAAGATACCCTCATATGTCTAAACGTCAGTGGAGCCAAAATATAATGGTTGAGCTTGGTTGCTTGCTAAAATATATTGGAAGAAGGCCCCACTACACTGATTGAGTAGATGTAAATACATGTTAATTCATAGGCACTTGTTCTCTCTGTCATGGCCGCAACAGAGCAAGCACACTCTCGCAGTTCGTTCACGAAACGCATTCTAGTTATTATTATTGTTAATATTATTATTATTATATTATTATAACTGAAACAATAGAACCGGATCTGCTATATGCATCAGAACCAACCTGCCATCTTAACATCCATCTTAGCACTGGCCTTTAGGATAAAGAGGATGGATAGTTCCTCTGGCTCTCTCTAGTTCTGTGCTATACCCTCCTCTCCCTCCTGGCACCCGACTCTACACCTCTCTGGTTCTGTGCTATACCCTCCTCTCCCTCTCGGTACTACATAACATATTTCTCATCCGCTAGCCATCATGCCCTGACTGCACCCTGAGCCATCTCTCCCAGACCCAGTGCCCTGACTGAACCCTGAGCCATCTCTCCCAGACCTAGTGCCCTGACTGAACCCTGAGCCATCACTCCCAGACCCAGTGCCCTGACTGCACCCTGAGCCATCTCTCCCAGACCCAGTGCCCTGACTGCACACACATCTCTCCCAGACCCAGTGCCCTGACTGCACACACATCTCTCCCAGACCAAGTGCCCTGACTGCACACACATCTCTCCCAGACCCAGTGCCCTGACCGCACACTCATCTCTCCCAGACCCAGTGCCCTTACTGCACCCTGAGCCATCTCTCCCAGACCCAGTGCCCTTACTGCACCCTGAGCCATCTCTCCCAGACCCAGTGCCCTTACTGCACCCTGAGCCATCTCTCCCAGACCAAGTGCCCATGCATGAAGCCCGGACCCGGAAGCAGTCTGGCCAGCTTTAACAAATCATTGGGAATTGTGATGAAAGGGACTGGTAATTCAGTTCTATAGTGCTTAACACTGTAGTTTTATAGTTCTAAACTCTCCATATTCTATGGTCAGGCCACCTTCTCCTCTCCCTCTTGACACTCAATGGCTTTCCCTCTGTGCTGACTCAGTGGCCTACAAGCATGTTAAGTACTGCCATGTGAGTTGGCCACATGAACAGGTCGCCAGAGAGATGTAATATGGATGGGCGGTGACTCACTGAGGGCAAGATGATTGGCTCTTTAGAGTTTTAGCTGATTGGCTCTTGATATTTTTGGGGCCAACACTGAGCACCAGGAACCAAGATGGTTAGGCCACCCTCCCCTTCCCCTCTACACCGTCTGGTTCTCTCTCTCACTGCCTCACTGGTGTAAAGAGTGCGTTGAGTAGTGCCCAGTGAATTACCACAGCAGCAGCTCGTCAGACATATGTAATGTGGACAGATGCGCTGTGATGGTGACTCACAGGAGATCGGCGGACCAGTGCTGTGATCACGGATGGCCAGATATCCTCGGCACTGATAGTAATGAATCCTTACAGGACAGTCAAACTACATCAAATATTAAGTAAGACCATCAGTCTTGGCTTGTCTCAGAGGAGACATTAGACAGTATGGTTGCTAGTGGGTGTCTGACTGCAACACTGCCAACAGTGGATTAAAGCATCACATACAGTCCCGCTCAGCAGTATTGGCACCCCTAGTGAATATGAGCAAACAGGCTATGAAAAAATATGTCTTTGCTGTTTATCCTCTTGGTCTTCCACTCAAAATATTCATAAAAATCTTACCTTTTCATTGAGGTAAAATAATTGAGAGAAAAAGATTTTTTTTACATTAAATAAATATTATTCTTCAAAACATGTGTGCACAGGTATTGGCACCCCTTAATTAAATGTTTTGTGCAGCCTCCCTTTGCCAAGATAACAGCTCTGAGTCTTCTCCTATAATGCCTGATAAGGTTGGTGAACACATGGCACGGGATCTGACACCATTCTTACATACAGTATCTCTCCAGATCCTTCAGATTCTGAGGTCAACGCTTGTAGACTCGGCTTCAGCTCATCCCACAGATTTTCTTTGGGGTTTAGGTCGGGGGACTGTGATGGCCATGGCAAAACCTTTATTCTGCGGCCGGTGAATCATTTTTGTGTTGATTTTGAGGTATGCTTCGGATCATTGTCCTGCTGGAAGGTCCAACCATGGCCCATTTTAAGCTTACTAGAGGGGGCTGTTAAATGGTTTTCATTTAATATCTGCTGGTATTTGATCGAGTCCATGATACCATGTATCCTAACAAGATGTCCAGAGCCTTTGGAAGAAAAACAGCCCCACAACATCAAAGATCGGCCACCATACTTCACAGTAGGTATGGGGTGCTTTTCTGTATGGCTATCTTTCTGTCTACGCCAAACCCACCTTTGTTGTTTTTGCGAAAGAGCTTCATTTTGGTCTCATCTGACCATTTAACTCAGTCCCATTGAAAGTCTGACTTCCATTTGGCAAACTGTAGGCACTCTAGTTTGTTGTTGATTGACAGCAGAGGCTTTTTTCTGGCAACCCTTCAAAACAACCTGTGGTGATGTAGGTGGCGTCTGATGGTAGTTTAGGAGACTTTCTAACTCCAAGACTCAACAAATGTCTGCAATTCTCTAGCTGTGATCCTTGGAGATTATTTTGCCAGTTGAACCATCCTCCTCACGGTGCGTGGGGTCAATGTACACACACGTTGTCTTTCAGGCTGATTCTTAACATCACCTGACGCTTTAAACTTCTTTATTATTTCTATGATAGTGGAAATGGGTATTTTCAACTGGTACGAGATTTTCTTGTGTCCATTTCTTGATTTGTGCAGCTCAACAACTTTTTATTGCACATTGTCACTGTGTCCTTGGGTCTTTCCCATTGTGATGAATGACTAATGGAATTTGGCCTGTGTCATCTCATATTTGTACATCAGTGGAACAGGAAGTCATGGTTAACCTCTGAAGAGTTCATAATTAAACAGGTGAACTTAAAAATGTAAAACATGACTGGAAATATCCTTCAGTCAGATTTCAATTATAAGATTTTTCTAGGGGTGCCAATAATAGTGGTACACATGTTTTTGTAAAAAATATTTATTTAATCTCAACCGTTGTTTTCTCTTACAATAATTTAACTTCAATGTAAAGATAAGATTTTTGTGAATATTTTGAGTGAAACACCAAGAGGATAAACAGCACAGACATATTTTTTCATACCCTGTTTGCTCATATTCACTAGGGGTGCCAATACTGCTGAGCGGGACTGTATGCTACTTGACCTTCTACCAGCAGAATCTCACCACCGAGAGAGCTTCACTGAGGGGGTGGGGACGACTTGCACTTCCAGCTCATCAACTCCATGTTTGTCAAACACTTGGCAAAGCCATATGGGTTAGGAGGGGGGGAGGGGGCGGGGCGAGCCAACCTCTAAATCCTCAAGTTATGGGTATATTGGCTTAGCGTAGTGACACACTGGGAGCCACAGAAGTGCACCCCACGCCCCTCCCCCTCCCACCACCCCTTCATATCTGAGAAGAAAACAGCAGTGGGAGATGAAGAGTTTGGGTGACTGGAAAAAGTGAAAGGATTGGCTACTGTTACTTGAAATAACAGCATTCAACATTCAAATCAATGACTTATATTATAAGGAAATTAAGTTGATATTGGTCGGCCATTTCGGAAATTTGGACCCAGGGTCTGTACGTTAAGTGCTTTTTGGAGACATGGCATGTGTCGTAAACAGAAAATCGGCCAGGTACACCAAGAATGAGTCGGTGACTTCATTCAATGTCCAATGAGTTTACAGTCATTGATTGAAATGGTAAGGTCGTAAAACTGCTGAAAATCATTTCACCCCAAATACTATTTCTACTTGTTCTTGTTCTTATGCTTTGCTGCACTGGGTTGCCTCCAGGACTGGGATAGCTGGCGTGATATGAGGTCCGGGTTGGCTGGGGTGGTGCAGGGGTCCCCCGAGCCGAAGGTCTGTAAGCTGATCCATTCACCCTGTGACTGGGGAAATAGGTGAGGAGAGGGCAGACAGACAGACAGACAGGTGTTAGCATGGCGATTCAGATGAGGAGAGGACAGACAGGCAGGTGATATCCATCCTCGAGGGGGGAGCTGACTGTCCTCGGTTCATGTCTGAATGTTTGTCTTTGTCAAGGGAGCAGGCGGAAACAGAAGGCACGGTTGCATTGGTCTGTGAGAGGAGAGACATGAGTGTTTGTTATTGCAAAAGACCTTTGGGGTTATAGAAGGTCATTGGCCTGGATGTATTGGTGTTTGTGAGGGCAAAAGACCTTGTGGTGTGGATGTAATGGTGTTTGAAGTATCAGTTGAGGACACTGATCCCACACAGCAGAACAGAGTGTTCCTGTTTGTTGTTATCTGGACACATATTGGCCCTTTTGAATCAACCCCCTGCCTGAACATCCACTAGGAGAGAGGGAGAGAAAGAAAGAGACTTTTGAAAGGCCTTGTGCAAGATTTATGTTTTTCTGTCTGTCTGTGTGTTTTTCTGTCTGTGTGTTTTCTGTCTGTGTGTTCTGTCATGAGTGAAGTGTTGGGAGTGTGGTCGGTTAAGATTATCATGCTACCTGCCTATCACAAGACCAATGCCCTCATCCTTTGAGGTTAAGTCTCTTAGGCTTAAATCTGGACTTGTTGTTCATGCACGAAAAACATTCACAATGCACAATGGATAAGATCTCACAAACCCTCTAAACACAATTACAGAGATCACATTTCAGAGCGCATACCCAGAGCTAAAGCATCTCTCTCTCTCTCTCCCTCTCCTGATTACTCTCTCTCTTCCTTTCTCCACAAAGTTTAAGGGCATGCTATGCATTTAATTTCCCCCTTGAACACCATGTGGATGACAAGTTTAGGACAAATTCAGATAAACCTCCGCTGTTCTCATGTTATAACCCCCTTCCCAACCCCCACAGGCACCTTTAATCTACAAACACGATACTACATTTGTCTTGGCAGTTGTTCTGGGCTCCAGTTAAAAAGAGGTCACCCTTATTCCCTCTGCACCCAATATGCTCAGTCGTCTATGAAAGGAAGGCATCCTCCTTGAGTCGGTCAGTTTCAGGTCAGTGGTTTATGTTTGTTTTAAAAGAGCTGAAAGGCTCATAGAGCTATAATAATGAACTATATCTGAGGCATTCAGATGGATGATTGTCCGTGTCTCTGCTGTATGCCTTGATGCTCTCTTTGTGGTGTTTTTATGCATCTGCTGCATAACTAAGTGACAGGACCGGACAAGTAAGCAAATGCAAATGAAAAGGCTGAGACCGAGAAACTAAATGTGTCAAATGCACAATAATATTGGGTGACACTGTTCTCATGTCCTTAGTAACAGTACATCATCACAACATTACATTCACAGAGGGAAAGCCATTGGACACGCAGAGGGAGAGGAGAGTAAAAGTGGCCTGACAATGGTGGTGGAATATAGAACTAGAGTTCAGAACTTTTGAACTAGAGAGTTTAGTACAGAAGCATTTTTTAATTTCATGCCTTTTGTCAGGCTCATCTGAAGATGGAAACGCCAAATATAATTAGGTCATGACCCAGGAGTACAGAGTTCCACTGTAAAACGTACTGAGCCCAAGCCTGAAATGCTTTCCTCAATTCAAACACAACATGGATTTGTTTAATCTTTTTAATTAGTTTAATCTTGGATGTAGAAATTAACAAGTGACTAGCTAATGTGCCTTAAGTTATTTCTAACTGTGCTTGTGATGCCAGATTCACCCAAAAAAACAGCTGCTCCTGGCATCCATCAAATCCTATCCAAATCCAGCTTAAACTGCACACAGGATTTGACCATTTATGGATTATGGGTCAATCACAGAGCATAATTCCCATACCCCTGTCAAAGGTTTCAGGGAAATCTTAAAGCAGCATTTTTCCAAGTAACCCTAAAGCACCATAATAAGCCAACTGTTTCTGACAAACAATAAATGGGGCTGGCATCGGCCAGGTGGTGACCTTGAGAGCGATGGTAAGCTGTGAATCCAGGACACGGGTGTTTCGGTGCTGTGGCATTCTTTTCCCTGCTTTTCGGGGTGAAAAAACGTTGTGTGAGCATGGCAGAAAGCCTTTGAATTGAGAGTCAAATCATAGCTGGCAAAGTTATCGGTAGATGTTTGTGTGTGTGTGTGTGTGTGTGTGCATTGCTGATCTATAAAATATCATCTCGTCACATGATCAAATAGAGACTTGGCATTGGACATCAGCATACATACTACCCAGCAATCATCATTGCCAATCTGAATATGACAAAAATACCCCCCAAAATAAGAACGTATTCATTTCATTGAATCGTTTTTTAATAGTTCCTATATTGTATGTAAGATAAGCGTTTTGTTATAGATTGCTACTATGTTTTCCACAAATAATACCTACCATGATGGAGATAAATTTGCCTTTTCAAGTGAATATATAGCATTAGACACTTTCTCCAATGTAATGCTACATGTCTCCAAGACCCATGTGACTACACCTGCTGCACTTGCCCAAAGTTGCTTGTCTGTCTAGTGACAGCCGGGAGGAGGGAGATAAACAATCGATGACTTCTAATACACAAAGACGTCATGGAGTAGCTCGTCTTCGACAAAGAACCGTTCCTCCACAGTCTGTTCTTGCAGTGAATTGTTTTCAGCACCCACAGCCCTCAGAGAAGTTTAAATCAAAAAGAGTATATTCGAGTCCGTCCGAATCTGTCCGCCCACCCATCCGTAACTAGGATGGAGAACAACCCTGAAGTGTAATTCTGCCTTTAGGGGTCGATGTGTGAGTATATGTCTGTGTATGTGTGCATGCAAAGTAAGGGGTGGATGTGTGAGTGTTTGTGTGTGTGCATGCAGAGCCAGGGGTGGATGTATGAGGGGTTGTTTTTTCTGAAAGACGGAGAGAAGGACAGACTTTGACTGTTGCTGTGCAGGACGTATGCAAACACAGCCAAGCCATCAAAGGCAGGCTGCTCTCTGAGGCCCAGTGTTTCACAGGGAAGAGCTTTGAAGTTCATGTGAGGTGTATTTTTCTCTGACGGCTCTTCTCAGAAACTGGGAACAATTTTGCAGTGTCTTCTCTCGACCACTACCCACTGTTGTGGGCCAGTTTTGGGACAAGTCTAGCCCACACACACATGCGTGCACAAACTCACGCACATACACACACAAACACATGCACACATAAAGACATGCATACACACATACAAACAGAGACTCACTCACTCACAAAAATACAGACCCAGTCAAACACACACACACACACACACACACACACACTCACTAACAGTGAGACCACACTCAAGTCAGTTCATTCCCTGCACCCATAATGTTACCTTGGACTCTGAATGTTCCTGCCAGGAATGTTTTGGGAAGCGCACTATGTGTTTAAGGAAAACGAGGTTGTCTGTCGTTCCGCCGTAGTAGTGGCTCGGTGGCTCACTGCTTGCCCTGCCGCCTCACAGCAAGAAGGTCATGGGTTCGATTCCCGCATGGGGCGCTGTTGGCTCTGACCTTCAGTGCCTAGGTGGGCTATCTCCCGGGCCTTTCTGTGTGGAGTTTGTATGTTCTCCCCGTGTTCACAATAAGTTTCCTCCACTAAGAACCCTAACAGAAAAAACATGCAAAATAACAGAACACATTTCAATCCCTGACCAAAGATGTTTGTCCCTGACAAAGGTCTTAATTATAATAGTCCTCTGCACATGCACTCTTCACAATAAGTGGCCTCATGCCAAGGCGCAGCTAAGTGTAGCCCCGTTCTGGGGTTGTTCCACGTCAGATCAGGGCTAAAGCCATTCCATTGTTTGTTTATCTGGCCATCAACGGATTCAGCCTTAAGGGTGAAACCTGTGAGGAAATCTTCTAGGAAACTACTGATCTACTGATGCAGTGCTCCTGTGTCCCCTATCTCCACCGTGGGTGAGTGGTGGGTCAGGGGGACCTTTCTCATATCTCCTGATGAGACCTGGGTCACCTGAGTGATTGATGAGAGATAGATAGATAGATAGAGAGACAAAGAGAATGAAAGAGAGGTAACCTTTTTAGAGCTCAGTACCGTTTCCCATCAACGTCAGTTCCAGGGCAGGGTCAGAAGGATAACATTCCTTCCAGCATGCAATTCTGTGCCCTAGACTCTGCTGGGTCACAGTTTGACAAAGCAGGTGATGCCCTATGGCAAAGATTTGGAACTTCTGCCTACGGTGACACACTGGGTACATCTGCACAATTCAATTAAATTCAAACCAATTTTATTTCTACCTATAGTGCCTGTAACAATTAATATGGTCTCCAGGACTTCACCTGAAAGAGGAAGAAGTGGAGAGAGGGAGAGAAGAAGAGAGAGAGGGAGAGACAGAGAGAGAATACAAGTGAAAGAGATACGTGAGGAAGGAAAAGGGTAGAGAAGGAGAGAGATGTTAACATGTAGAACCCTCTAAACAGAATGCCAAGTACAGTACATGTGCCCATCGAATTAGTCTCTGCTAAGTCTCTGTAGAACCCTCTAAACAGAATGCCAAGTACAGTACATGTGCCCATCAAATTAGTCTCTTCTTTTCCTAGGTCACATTTCCAAGGTCACTGAGTCCAGCTGAGAGAAGAGTTTGGTGCTCTGCTGTGATGGCTGCAATGTGATGCTCATTATATTTCTGAATAGTGCCTAGTGGTGCTGATTGGGCCTAGTGGACTAAATCAGGATTACAGCGCGTCCAAACACATTCACTTTGGCCATATCCTTTATTTTTTTCAGCAGCAGAGAGGGAAGGAACAATGTGACTTAACCTGGTAATCTGCATTTGCATAGAGAGGCATGGAGAGAAAACAAGCATGGGAAATCTCACCTCATGACTGGCTAAAAACAGGGGGAGGGCAAGAAGGGATTGAGAGAGAGGGTGAAGAGAAGGGTAGCGGGAAAAAGATAAAAAAGAAGGGAAAGAGAGAGAAAGAGTGAGATATGAGAGAGAGGTTGGCATACATGCAGAAAGAGAGAGAGGTTGGCATATACATATGCAGAAAGAGAGAGACACAAGAGAGGTTGGCATATATGCAGAAAGAGAGAGAGAGAGAGAAGAGAGAGAGATTGGCATATATGGGAGGGGGGGCAGAAAGAGGTCGGCATACAGTATATTGGAGGTGGGCAGAGAGAGAGGTTGGCATATATGCAGATAGGGATGGAGAGAAGAGAGAGGGGTTGGCATGTATGCAGAAAGAGAGAGAGATTGGCATTATGGCAGAAAAAGAGAGAGACAAGAGAGAGAGAGGAGAGAGAGATTGGGATATATGCAGAAAGAGAGAGAGAGAAGAGAGATAGGTTGGCATATATGCAGAAAGAGAGAGAGAGGAGAGATAGGTTGGCATATATGCAGAAAGAGAGAGAGAGAAGAGAGATAGGTTGGCAAACTGTATATGCAGAAAGAGAGAGAGAGGAGAGATAGGTTGGTATATATGCAGAAAGAGAGAGAGAGGAGAGATAGGTTGGCAAACTGTATATGCAGAAAGAGAGAGGAGAGATAGGTTGGTATATATGCAGAAAGAGAGAGAGAGAAGAGAGATAGGTTGGCATATATGCAGAAAGAGAGAGAGAGGAGAGATAGGTTGGCATATATGCAGAAAGAGAGAGAGAGAAGAGAGATAGGTTGGTATATATGCAGAAAGAGAGAGAGAAGAGAGATAGGTTGGTATATATGCAGAAAGAGAGAGAGAGAAGAGAGATAGGTTGGTATATATGCAGAAAGAGAGAGAGAGAAGAGAGATAGGTTGGTATATATGCAGAAAGAGAGAGAGAGGAGAGATAGGTTGGTATATATGCAGAAAGAGAGAGAGAAGAGAGATAGGTTGGTATATATGCAGAAAGGGGGGAGGGCGGGTGAATGGAAAGAGACTGAGTGAGATTTACAGAGAAAAAAGGGAAGGAAAGTGGCAATAATGGCAGGAGAGGGAGACAGAGAGAGAGAGATTGAGACAGGAAAGGAAAGGAAAATCAGAGAAGGGAAAACAGAGTGAGGCAGTTTTCATGCCGTGCTGAATGTTTCTGAAAGATGATTTGAATAATGCATGGATGGACTCAGGGTTTTCTTTTAAGGCACATCAGGAGAGGGCATGTTCACTCGCTTAAGGGGAGGGCAAGTTCACTGGCTTCGGGAAGGGCTTGTTCATCTTCATCAGGAGACGGCATGTTTATCTTCATCAGGAAGGGAATGTTGACTTTCTTCAGCACAGGTTCAAACGCTTCAGGAGAGGGCATGTTCATCTTCATCAGGAGAGGGCGTGTTCACGTGTTACAGGAGAGGGCATGTTTATCTTCATCAGGAGAGGGCATGTCCAGCGTCATGAACGTCATTGGTGCCAGATCAACTCAAGCATCTGCGTCCGTCTGGTAAAGACAAAGGTGGAAATCCAGAAGGCCAACACCTCATCCTTTCTCAGTAATCCACAGACTTTTCAACCACTTCCTCCTGTGGGAGTGTGCTGAGAGGGTGAGAAGGTGTGTGTGTTTGAATACAATATTACCAGGACTTTGAAATTATATTCTGAAAATATTCTCATGCAATATATCATGTATGTTTTAAAGTTTGATTACAGTATTAATATCAGGAGGGCTCCATATCAAATCAGGGTTAGGTTGGGCCTGGAGCCCACAGCAATGTGGGACAGTTAAGCACTACCGTAGCATGAATAATGCCTTGTCCTCGGGGTGCCAGGGTGATGACCCAGATAGTATCTGACTCTGAAAGAGATGTGGACTGGATCCTACATCAGAGCAGGGACACACCAGTACCACATCAGTACCACACCAGTAGCAGATCAGAACACACCAGTACCAGATCACAGCCACATCATTACCAGATCAGAGCCACACCAGTACCAGATCAGAACACACCAGTACCACATCAGTACCACACCAGTAGCAGATCAGAACACACCAGTACCACATCAGTACCACACCAGTAGCAGATCAGAACACACCAGTACCACATCAGTACCACACCAGTAGCAGATCAGAACACACCAGTACCACATCAGTACCACACCAGTAGCAGATCAGAACACACCAGTACCACATCAGTACCACACCAGTAGCAGATCACAGCCACATCATTACCAGATCAGAGCCACACCAGTACCAGATCAGTACCAGATCACAGCAACATCAGTACCAGATCACAGCCACATCAGTACCAGATCACAGCCACATCAGTACCAGATCAGAGCCACATCAGTACCAGATCAGAGCCACACCAGTACCACAGACCCAGAGGAAGTCACTGTCCTCACTGTAAACCCAAACAGTTCTACTAACTCATTAACATTATGTATTCAGTACTTAAAACCTGGTATTTAGTTGACCCAACTTAAAATGTATTAGTTTTCTGAGCAAGTGCAGACGTTTTAATTGTATTGGAATGTATTTGTTTGAGCTAACATTGCCTGATAACTCAAAAAATTGTAGTATCTGACGTCATCAACGTCGTTGAGAACACCATTGCAAAGCTCTTGTGATGAGAGACGGTCACAGCAGACTTAAGGTAGAGGAGCCGTTTAGTAATCCAGAGGTTGGAAGGTTGCTAGTTTGATTCCCCACTCCTCCTTACCAAGTGTATAAGTGTGAACCCCTAAACTGCTCATGATCTATAAATGCAAAATTCCTTGTCAATCGCTTGGATAAAAGTGTCTGCTAAATCACAGATGTAAATGTAAATGCAGTGGCAACACTGGGAAGGCGGTCGACTAATGACAGTTCTCTCTACAGTAAGAGCTTGCGCAAGAAGTTGGAACGTAAGGAAGATACCCTTTCAAAAACTTGTAAGGGCATAATAACTAGTTTGTGAAAGACCCAGAGAAACACAAATACCTCACGAGGCTAGATCCTTTACGATTTTGGAATAATATGAGTTCAGAGAACTCAAAAATTATGAAAATGATAACACAAAACATCAGAATAGCCGATGTATAATTTTTGAGTTAAGTTTACTTGTGGTACAGTGAGTGTATGGAGGGAAAGAGCGATCCAGGCCAGAGTCTGCAGTTGTGTGGGTTACAGTCTGAAAGGTTCCTCAGAAAAGAAGGACACCTGAGCCATTCATGTGCCTGTGTGAATGCATGTGTTTGTGTGCGCATGTGTGTCTTTGTGTGTGTGTGTGTCTGTGTGTGCGCGCATTTGTGTTTGCGTTTGTGTTGGTATGTGTGTGTTTGAGCGTGTATGTGTGTGTGTGTGCGTGCTCACATTTGTGTTTGTGTTGGTATGTGTGTGTTTGAGCGTGTGTGTGTGTGTGTGTGTGTGTGCGTGTGCGTGTGCGTGTGTGTCTATATGTGTGTGTGTGTGTGTGTCTGTATGTGTGTGTGCGTGTGTGTCTGTATATGTGTGTGTGTGTGTCTGTGTGTGTGGTTTCACAAAGCTATGACCCAGCCTGACTTTTCACTTCAGTCCAAAACAACAACCCCCCCCACCCCCTCTAAAATACACATCCCCGCCCACACGCACGCATCCCCGCACACACACCACAGTCCACTGTCAAATAGACACCAAACATATGCATACGCACACACATACGTACACACATACACACAGAAGCACACACATAAACCCACACATAGGCATGCATGCACAAATACACACAGAAGCACACACATACACACATGCAAACACACATAAACCCGCACACACACACATGCACACATAAACACACACACACAGATGCATGCGTGCACACATACACACACACACACACAGACACACATAAACACACACACACACACACGGATGCATGCGTGCACACATACACACACACACACACACAGAGACACACATAAACACACACACACACACACGGATGCATGCGTGCACCTTCCTCTGTGTTGTGCCCTTCTGCTCTGATCGGTGGAGTGTTTGTACACACATGGCAGATGACGAGGCAGGTTAAAGTCAGCTTAATACATGATACCCTGAAAGAGAGGGAGAGAGAGAGGAGAGAGAGAGAGAAAGGAGGGAGGGAGGAGAGTTAAGTACTCTACACAGAGAGAGAGGAGGAACACACACACTCAAGTATATATATACTTTTTCTCTCTCTCTGCCTCTATCTCTCCCGCTCCCGACTCTATCCCTTGCTCTCCCTTCCCCTCTCCCTCTCTCTGTCTGTTTGCATATAATATGCAGCGACAGTCAATATTAGCATGACTGTCACAA
>NC_137912.1:20165828-20183328 GCF_963457725.1 Sprattus sprattus
GGAAAGATTATTTGAAGGCTAATATCTAGTAGCCTAGGCTTACTTTGGTCAAAATAAAACAAGGTCACAAATGGGCACTGACTGTAGTCTTGCCTTAAACGTTAAATCCATTAAATATCAAAAGGTCAAGCTGTGGTCTGTGCCTATAGGCTACATTAAAATATCAAAACAGAACTGATTAATTAAAAACATTTTGAAACTCCGAAAAAGTGTATGTTTAAAAAACAATGTATGCCTTAATAGTTTGCTTTCAAATACCTCGATGAAATAGGCCAGGCAGGCCTTATATTGGAGTAAATAGGACAGTCACCATAGTCATAGCATAGTTATCACCATTTCGACATCTAACGCGTACAAATGTGTATCATGTGTGTCGCGTACAACTTGTGGCTGTAATATTGGATCACACTGCCACCTTGTGGTAATCATGAGACTCACATAGGTTATCGCCAGTAATGATTCGGCAGGGTGTAGCGTAATTTTCAAACAGCAAATGTTGACCAACATTCTGTTCACTGGCACACAAATTAAATCGTCAAAGAAGCTGAGACTAGCTCTAAATAAAATGGCCAAGCAATGCTTAGTGGTTGTTGTAAATGGGTAAGTAATGCAAAGTAAAATATTTTATTTTAAAGAAATGCATGACAATAAGAACAAAAAAGGTCCACGTCAAAGTCAAAGTAGCTTTATTGTCAATTACTTCACATGTCAAGACATACAAAGTAATCGATATAACGTTTCCCACTCTCCCACGGTGAAACATATAAAGTGCACAGGCACAACAGATAAGACATGACATGAACGTGTCACAGTGGCTCAGGTGCTTGCACTGCCGCCTCACAGCAAGGAGGTTATGGGTTCGATTCCCGCATGGGGCGCTGTTGGTCCTGGGGGGTAGGTTCTCCCCAGGCCTTCAGTGCTCAGGTGGTCTATCTCCCGGGCCTTTCTGGGTGGGGTTTGCATGTTCTCCCCTTGTTCAGAAGGGGTTTCCTCCACTAAGAACCCCAACCCCAGCAGAAGAACCTTAATCTGTCCCTGACCAAGACGGATCACTTGACTTGGTCCCACTGCTCCTGGGGGGTCCTGGAGGAAGGACAGTCCAGGATGGGTGAAATGCGGAGAAGAAATTCACTGTGACCTCAGGCCTGTGGCTGTGTGTGTTTGTGTGTGTCCTGATCGCCACTATGCACGTGTGTGTTACTGTGTGTCGTTTGTGCTAATAAAAACTGACTGAAGTCAGCCTTGTTCCTAGTACTGAGTAGAAGACATTACATAACACTAAGTAGAACATACAGATAAACCACACCAAACGGTATCTATACCCAGAATACATAAGCCCAACGCAATTCACACTAGAAGAAGCATTAATCAGGAAAACCTAATAAAGATACAAACCTTATCAGAAACTTGCACAATACTAAAACTGGGCCTTATCAACATTCGGTCCCTAACATCAAAAGGTGCACTTATAAATGAGCTGATAACAGACAACAACATCCAAATACTTTTCCTAACTGAAACCTGGCTAAAACCAGATGAATTCATAGCCTTAAATGAATCTACCCCCCCAAGCCATGTTAACTGCCACATCCCCCGCAGCACTGGACGTGGAGGTGGAGTTGCTAATCTATGTATTTCCCCAAGACCTAAATTTAAATTTGCATCATTTGAAGTCCTCGTACTTCATCTTATGCATCCAAACTCAAAAGCCACTAACCCGGTCACTCTTGTGACACTATATAGACCACCAGGTCCCTACACTGAATTTGTATCCGAATTTTCCGATTTCCTATCCGCCCTGATTGTAAATTCTGATAAAATCCTGATAGTGGGAGATTTTAATATCCATATGGATAATGAAAATAATAGCCTTACAATTGCATTCCAATCACTGATAGACTCTATCGGGTTCTCACAGCATGTAAACACACCAACTCACTACCATAATCACACCATTGACCTTGTATTAACGCATGGCCTAGAAATTGACTGCCCTATAGTTCTACCACAAAATACTACCCTCTCGGACCACCACCTAATTACATTCAACATGAAATTAGAACTCCGTCCAACATCGGAAATAACCCACTTCTACAGCCGTTGTCTATCCGACAGGACTACAGCTGAATTTATATCAAAACTACCCGTCGCCCTCACTTCAGTTCCTACCGCTGGCAAAGCAAATGGCATATGCACTTCCCCACCTTATATCGACCTACTAACTGAAGGCGTCATACATGCGTTGCACTCAACCCTTGACACTGTTGCACCACTAAAAAAGAGAATAAGAAAACTGAAAAAACTAGCCCCATGGTACACTGATCAGACTCGTGCACTTAAACAAACCACACGAAAACTAGAAAAAAAAATGGTACTCCACCAAACTTGAGGTATTCCTCCTGGCGTGGAAGGATAGTCTTCTAAGATATAAACGAGTAGCCTACTCTCTGAGGCGAAATCAGCTTACTATTCTTCATTGATTGATAGTAATAAAAACAACCCAAAGTTCCTATTTAACACTATTTCTAGGCTAACAAAAAACCACAACACAATCGAACACTCGGTTCCCATAATCTTTAGTAGTAATGATTTCATGACCTTTTTCAATAATAAAATCCTCAAAATAAGAGAACAAATTCAATGACCCTACACCCTTTCCAAAATGCGCCATGGCAACACCCCTTCAACCGGGTGCTATCCTTGAATTCTTCGCACCCACCGACCTCCCTGAACTAAACTCCTTGATCCTCTCATCTAAATCATCGACGTGCCTACTAGACCCTATCCCCACAAAATTACTTAAACATGCACTTCCCTTATTAAGTGAGACATTACTCAATTTAATGAATAATTCACTAATCTCAGGCTACGTCCCACAATCTTTCAAAATAGCAGTGATAAAACCATCTCTGAAAAAACCTAACCTTGATCCCGATAATCTCGCTAACTATAGACCCATATCTAACCTCCCTTTCTTGTCAAAAATTCTTGAAAAACTAGTTGCTAAGCAACTTACTTCTTTTCTACATCAAAACAAAATTGAAGAAACCCTCCAATCCGGTTTTGGTTAAGATCGTTCGACGCAATACTTTTGGCTGTATTGTTCGTAGGCCTCTCTTACTAGTCTCCTTCTTGCACAGCCCCTCAGTTTGCGAGGACGGCCTGATCTAGGCAGAGTTACACCTGTGCCACAATCCATCCATTTCTTGATGATGGATTTAACAGAATTCCAGGGGATGTTTAGTGCCTTGGACATTTTTTTGTATCCTTCCCCTGACTTACACTTTTCAACAACCTTTTCTCTGAGTTGCTTAGACTGATCTTGGGTCTTAATGGTTTAGCAATAGCCTGTAATACTGATTACTGAATACTGACCAGTGAATGGACCTTCCAGAAACAGGTGACGTTATACTACAATCACTTGAGACACATTCACTGCACACTGATCCCCATTTCACTAATTGTGAGACTTCTAGCACCAATTGGCTGGACCTCTGTTGAATTAGGTCAGTCTATATAAAGGGGGTGATAAAGTGGGTGAATACTTATGCAATCACTTATTTTCATTACATATTTTTTATTTAATTTACATATCTGTGTAGAAATATGTTTTCACTTTGAAGTTAAAGAGGGCTTTTTTGTGATTTTTTTTGTCCAAAAAGCCAACTTATATTGACTATGACTGATTTATAAAAGCCATAAAGGGGTAAAACATCCAAGGGGGTGAATACTTATGCAAGGTACTGTAATGTAAAAATCAAGCAAGCAACAGGTAAAATAAAATATATAAAAACAGAACGAAGATTTAACTATGATAGACCTCGACTCACACGAGAAAAGGCCAGGAAAATAGATCTTAAGTCTTTTCATATTTAAATTAGTCCAAAACAGGTAGAGAAACGAATGCAGAAGTGTAGACTATTCTAAAGTAAGGACATTTGTGTTTGGTAGATTATTTCTTTGTTGTAACCATGCTTCTTGGCAATAAATCGTATACCGTTGGAAAGCTTGTTTATTTCCCTTTTCAATGGTGCCACATTTGTAAGGAACATGCATTTGTGGGATAAGCAGCACAGCTGAGTATGTGGGAAAAATTTGCCAAAACTCTCCTATTCTCCTGTTCACTCTTGTTTTGAGTTGTTTGTTGGATTGGATGATTGAACTCTCGATCAGTAACAGGGAAAGAAACAAGAAATATTGGCAATTTACACTTTATGTGTTTCCTTGTTACTGATCGAGAGTTCAATCATCCAATCCACCAAACAACTCAAAACAAGAGTGAATACCAACATAAGAATTAACTGTTTAGCATGTAGCAATTTTGGCAACATTTTCATGCATGGGCGCAACCCACATACTCCAAATGCATGTTCCTTAAAAATGTGGCACATTTAAAAGGGAAATAAACAGGCTTTCTAACGGTATAAGATTTATTGCCAAGAAGCATTGTTATAACAAAGAAATAATCTACCAAACACAAATGTCCTTACTTTTTGTGCTATGTTTGTATCGTAGGACCCATGATTGAAAAGGCCCCCTCATTCTCTATGGTAGCATAGAGCTGGTGAAGATGTCTGCAAGCACACTTTTTCATCTGCCAGTCATTAGGACAGTGTGGACTCCATTAGAATGTGTCATAGAAAGATTTAATCCAAGTCTCAGATATCTGTGCAAATGTATGTTTAGAAATGGCAATTAACCCAGGGGAAATTGTCAGCAGTCGAAAAGTTATATTTATTGTTTTGTCAATTTTTCCTCCAATACCCATGGTGGCGGTAATGAGACAATGTGTTTTCACTCACCGAAGTGACGAAACACGCATCAGGGCGGCAAAAACTAAAATGGTAAGTGCGCGGCTTTTTTGAAAGCTCTCTTTAGCAACTGGGTAATGGTCCTTCTGAAACTGTAACATCTCATAATCAGGCAAGACCTATTCGAGATCGGTTAACAGTTCACTTAAGAGACGTTAGTGGTGTGGTTGTTTTTCCATCCAATCGCAAAGGTAAGGTCTAGTTCCTCAGCAAGCTAAGGGGTACTTTAGCCAACTACCTTATTGTTGATTTAATGATAGCTGTCATCCTGACCGACCTATCTTGGCTACAGAGAGTTAGTTGATCCACATCTGATAATGAAGTGCACAGTCGGAAAGAAATCGGTAGAATGTGACATTTAATTGCTGTGGTTAGCTGACTTGCATAACATGATGATCAAACTGTGAGTACACTGCAAACAGGGGGATTTTATACCAAATAAGAGGCAGATTGCTAGCCACTTATCTGACATTAGCCGTCTGTTTTGATGTTGATTGTGATCCAGCTGTTAGCTTGATGTCACAAGCCAAAATTTGATTTCTTTGCTACACATTTCTTAGTCGAATATGGAGGCTGCCGAATCCCGTTTCGCTCAGCTGCTGAAGCCCATCCGTGAGCTCGCCCAGAACTGGGATGTGGATCTGGCCTCGCAGTTGGGGGACTACCTGCATGAGGTGAGCTTTGGCTGCAGTGTAGTGGCAAACTCGCAGTCTGTATGGGGATATGTTAACGTACAGTGGCATGGAAGTATTTATGTTTGAGTTTTTCCTATTGCGATGTTCAAATTAGTTTTATATTGTGGCCGTACACCAGCAAAGAGAGACTCGACTGAAAAGTGCGGGTCCAGTATGTTGCTACTTGCATCCGCTTGCCTTTGGACATGTTAAAGCTTTGTGTACCCTTTCTCCGTGCGTGTATAGTTAAATGCTGAACACTACAGGTGCGATACAGGTTTTCAATGTAAATAACGTTCCCTACTCTCTCATATTCCTGTGCTCTGCAGCTGGAGGGGGTGCAAATCAGTTTTGATGGAGGTAAAACTACCATGAACTTTGCTGAGGCTGCATTGCTCTTGCAAGGCACCACAAGCATCTATGGTAAGAAGGTGAGCTAGCCTGATCTCATATCACCCCCACCTATGGAAAACATGGATGTATGTATTGTGTTCATTCCACTCACTCCTACCCTGTCTGTCTATCTCTCTCTCTCTCTCTCTCTCCCTCTCCCTCTCCCTCTGTCTCCCCCTTTCTCTCTCTCTCTCACACTCTCTCTTTCCACCTCTCTCTCCCTTTCTCTCCACTGTATTTGTCTTTCTGGAATGGTTTCCCCTTTAACTCACTTGTACTCTCTCTCTCTGCTCCCCTTCTGTCTGTGTCTGTCTCTCGTTGTCTCTTTCTCTGTTCCCCCTCTGCCTGTATGTCTCTGTTTCTCTCACTCTCTCTGCCTTTTTCACTGTCTCTGTCTCTCTCTTTCTATCTGTCTCTCTGTCTCGTTCCTTCTGTCTCTGTGTCTGTCTCGTTCTTTCTGTCTCTTTCTCTTTCCTTTGTCTTTCTGTCTCTCAGGTGGAACTCCTTCACAGCTTGGTGTTCCGAACTCTGGACTACATATCCAACAAAAGCAAAAGGTAATGCTGCTCTTTGCTCTCTTAATCTTCACACATACTTATAATAACATACTCAGATTTGTCTCCTTGTTGTTCATTAGATGAGTATCTGGCCAAGAGTCTTGTTGTCACCAACCATCACACCTATGCTGATGCGTGTGTGTGTGTGTGCGTGCGTGCGTGCGTGCGTGTGTGCTTGTGTGCGTGTGTGTGTGCGCGCGCGCGTGTGTGTGTGTGTGTGTGTGTGTGTGTGTGTGTGTGTGTGTGTGTGTGTGTGTGTGTGTGTGTGTGTCCACAGGAAAGACAAACAGGATGCAGAGGGAGGAGAGGATGGTGAGCAGGAAGTGGTCACAAATGCCAGAGAAGATGACCTTCAGGTAAATTGGAAACCGACTGATGTTGAAAGACAGAAGGGATGAGGGGCATTGCTGGATAGCAGGGGGAGACCGTATGGGAGACTGTGTCTATGACTCACGGCAGGGGGAGACCGTATGCAAGACTGTCTATGGGAGACTGTGTCTATGACTGACAGGAGAGGTAGGGGAAGACCGTATGGGAGACTTTGTCTATGGGAGACTGTGTCTATGGGAGACTGTGTCTATGACTGACAGGAGAGGTAGGGGAAGACCGTATGGGAGACTTTGTCTATGGGAGACTGTGTCTATGGGAGACTGTGTCTATGACTGACAGGAGAGGTAGGGGAAGACCGTATGGGAGACTTTGTTCCATGGGAGACTGTGTCTATGACTGACAGCAGGGGGAGATCGTATGGGGGACTGTGGAGACCCTATGACCGGAGCGTGCCCCTGACTGAAACATGGTCTGTGTTGTTTAGAGGCTGTACTCAGCAGCACATTCATCACTTTGAGAAAGAGCACCCCTTTAAGCACCTGTTGCAAGACAACAAGATTCAGCACATGATAAATAAATAGATATGATAACTGTGTGTGTGTGTGTATAAATATATATTTATAAACAGTGTGTGTTTTGGTTAAAGTAATTGTTGAAGTCTTCAGGTGAGGTCTGTGTAGACGGGAGGAAAAGTCCACCAAGGTTTAATTCCTTTTCTTCCTGCAGGAGGAGCTCACGACTGAAAACACAGAGTCTGACGCAAACCTGGTCACGCTTCACTCTGATCCTACCACGGTACAGTCCCTCTCGCACCACAACAGCAGGCTCTCAGTGGCATTACGCATCAGGACAAAGACCCTTAACTAGTGGCCTTAACTCATCAGGACAAAGACCCTAAACTTAACGCATCAGGACAAAGACCCTTAACTAGTGGCCTTAACGCATCAGGACAAAGACCCTTAACTAGTGGCCTTAACGCATCAGGACAAAGACCCTAAACTTAACGCATCAGGACAAAGACCCTTAACTAGTGGCCTTAACTCATCAGGACAAAGACCCTTAACTAGTGGCCTTAACGCATCAGGACAAAGACCCTTAACTAGTGGCCTTAACTCATCAGGACAAAGACCCTTAACTAGTGGCCTTAACTCATCAGGACAAAGACCCTTAACTAGTGGCCTTAACGCATCAGGACAAAGACCCTTAACTAGTGGCCTTAACTCATCAGGACAAAGACCCTTAACTAGTGGCCTTAACGCATCAGGACAAAGACCCTTAACTAGTGGCCTTAACGCATCAGGACAAAGACCCTTAACTAGTGGCCTTAACTCATCAGGACCTTAACTAGTGGCTTTTACGCATCAGGACAAAGGCCCTTAACTACTGGTAACACTTACATTTACTGGCCTGCACAGAATATCAGTCCACATCGGGTCCTAAACATTGAACTCCAAGGCACTTAACTAGAGGTCATACTTACAGATTCCGTTACATACAGATAATCAATTACTGACAGCTTCCGTTACACACAGAGAATCAATCACTTACAGCTTACAGAGAATCAATCCACAGTTACCTTCATGAATCCAAATCAAGGCATTCAACTAGTGTTTAGAAAAAAAAAAAGATATTTGCTTTTGAAGAACTCAAGCAGCTGTTTGCTTGACTTTAATTTATTTATTTATTTATTCTCTTCTTTTTTGTTTCTATCCTCTATCATTTTCTGTCTGTTTGGTTATTGATCTCAAACAAATAGTTAACTTCACTTCCATAAAAAGTATACAAATGTGTAGAGAGCTCTAGGGTAAAGACTTGCCTAGAAGATGAGGAAGGAAACATTACAATGAAGTTTATGTCATAGTCACTATTCCCCCAAATTATACTACTATTATATTCATCTTCTGTCTGGTGTGTTGCTCACTGGGAGAGAGAGTCACTATTCCACCCAGGATCTGAATCCTTAAAGACTGTGACTGTCTGGTCTCTCCTCCAGGTCCTGGAGATCGCCCCGGTCCCTCCTGAGGCTCTGATCCCAGTGGACGCATTGGAGAAGCAGGAGTTCCCCTTCCTCAAGTAAGCAGGTCCCCCAGTCTGAATACATAGCCAGAGGAAATGTGAGAGCTGCTTGTTCCGCTGAAGGGGTGTTAAGAGTGTATGGATGTGGATTGTGTGTGTTCTCATGGATGTGGATTGTGTGTGTCCTCGTGCATGTGTGCTATTGTACATTTGAAAGGTTTGTGTTGCCTGCAAATTAACAAGGTGTGTGTTGCCTACATACATAGATTTTGAATAGATTTAGGATCATACTCTTACAATGGTGAGATCTGAATGTATAAAAAGATAAAGTATAAAAAAACTAAAGGGTGAGATAACAAGATGACTGTTTGAGGTTTTGTTATTTACAGCTGTAACAATCACTGACAATTTAGTAATGATTTAGATTACCTGACGTACCACTTATGTTAAACCCCAGATCTTCTTCTGCAGCTCAGCTGAAGTTCTTACGTGTGTGTGTGCACCTGCGTGTGCGTCTTTGCTGTGTGTGTGTGTGCGTGCGTGTGCGTGCATGCGTTTTAGATTAGATTTAGATTCATATTACCTTCTTCTACAGCGTGTCTGTGTCTGTGTGTGTGTGTGTGTGTGTGTGTGTGTGTGTGTGTGTCAGAGCTAGGCTCCTGTTTGTGTGTTCCTGATCCTGTTTTGGTATTTCAGTGTTAAGGGGGAGGTGCTGGGGAGCTGGAAGGACTTCCGCATAAACGTGTTCCCCATGGACGCCTCGTCGGGGGAGATCCAGATGGGCATGGGGGCCTTCCGCTCCGACTTCCTCAGTAGCTTCAGTCGGGAGGATTCAGACCCCCTTGGTCCTGTCCACATGCCGGACCTCCACAGGGAGCTAATGGGTTAGCCTGCAAGCACACACACACACACACACACTTACAAACACCCATTTCAAACATGCATGCACACACACACACACACACACACACACACACACACACACACACACTTACAAACATGCATGCACACACACACACACACACACACACACACTTACAAACCTACACGCACACACACACACACACACACACTTACTTACAAACACTGATTACAAACATGCATGCACACACACACACACACACACACGCACACACACACACACACACGCACTCCCCCCATGCCCATCACACACACACACACACACTTACAAACACTGATTACAAACATGCATGCACACACACACACACACACACACTTACTTACAAACCTGCACGCGCGCACACACACACATACACACTTACAAACACCGATTACAAACATGCATGCACACGCACACGCACACGCGCACACACACACACACACACACACACACACGCACTCCCCCCATGCCCATCACACACACACACACACACTTACAAACACTGATTACAAACATGCATGCACACACACACACACACACACACACACACACTTACAAACCTGCACACACACACACACACTTACAAACACCGATTACAAACATGCATGCACACACAAGAAATTGATTTGGATCCAGGGAGAAGGGAGGATTGAGGAGTAATTGATTTGGAGGAAAGAGGGACATGAGAGAGAGACTCGACTGATATACTGACACTCCTCTCGCTCATTCAGGGAACTCTGAGGTGGGAGCAGGGGATGCTGGGATTGGAGAGGCAGAGGTCGAAGGTCACAGAGAAGAAGAGGAGGGGTTCATGCCCCTGGAGGATCATGGGATGGAAATGGATGCAGAGCCTGACGAGCACATTGAGAGACAGCGGGTAAGGCACATACACACCTGTAACGCACACACCTGTAACGCACACACCTGTAACACACACACCTGTATGTAACACACACACCTGTAACACACATTGAGAGACAACGGGTAAGACACATACACACCTGTAACACACACATCGAAAGATATCAGGTGTGTAAGACATACATACATACCTGTAACACACACACTTGTACATCACATTGAAAGACACCTGGCGAAAAACATACACACCTCTAATACACACATTCAAAGACACACACACATTCAAAGACACACACACACACACACACCACACACACCACACACTTGTAACATACAGATCTGGTGCATTTCCACTAAAACCTCAGTGTTTGAGGAAAAGGTCTTTTTTTGTTTCCATCCCTGAGGCTGGACCTTAGCCGTGGCCCAAACGGACTCAGGACAATCCTGGAGTGGGGCGGGGCCAAATCAGGGCTGAATTAGGGACTTTTGGAATGGAATGCAGCACAACAGTAAAACCAGAGGAAAAAAAAAAAAAACAATAGGGTTACGGATGGCATTAGTTTAGGTTGCCTAGCAACAGAAATGGCTTAAATCAGATTTCACAAATACAACTTATCCAGGGACCAATCAAAACTTGCAAAAAAATCTAGGACACAGTTTCCAACTACCGGTAGTTCAAGACTTGTTTAAATGTCGTTACTAAGCACTGTTTTTAGAAGTTTTTAGCATTGGTGTTCTCAGTTTGCGGATGTCCGTGATATTACAACTCTGAATGGAAACAGAAGTCCAGGGAAAAGCCCCAGCTGGCCCAGATCTTAAAAGGCCAATAGAGAAGCCGGTGCGTGTGTGACCAATTTGGTGTAACCCACAGATTAAGAGACCAAGACACCTCTTCAGTGTAGCAGATGGTGTCTGTTTGAGTGCATTCATTTCATTTTTTAAGCGCCTTGAGACATTGTTATTGTTTGGTTTGGTAAAAGGGAATTGAATTGAAAAAATGGATGAAACTCTTGGAGTTGCATCGAAAATGATGATGGATCTTAAGATTTCTTTCTGTCTCATTTATTCCCCAGGGTGTCACTGAGAAACGAATGCTGAGGGAAAGACCTGCAGTGAAACCAGTGGCCATAGATCCAAGGCAACAGAAGGTAAGTAGTACTGCAACTGCACTGTATCGAAACAAAATGGCTGTCATGTTTCCAGCACTGCAACTGTACTGCATCGAAACAAAATGGCTGTCATTATTCCAGCACTGCAACTGCACTGCATCAAAACTAAATGGTTCCAGCATTGGCGATTCTATGGCAAAGTACGATAAATGAAACGTTTTGCCTTAACGGTCATTTTTGTGTGTAGGAAAGCGTGGATGTGTGGAAGTGGCATGATCTGTACGCTGTTGTGGGTGAAGACAAACCCATCATGAAAGGTGAGACTTTGAATCTATACTCACTTAATAATAATAATAATAATAATAATAATAATAATAATAATAACAATAGTGTGTGTGTGTAAAGTTTGAGAGTGCTTTGAATCTATGCTTCTGTGTGTGTGTGTGTGTGTGTGTGTGTGTGTGTGTGTGTGTTTTTTTCATAATGTCGAGTCCTCTCTCACCCTTTCGTTCTTTCTTTCTTCCTCTCTTTCTCTCTCCCTGTCTCTCTCTCCCTCTCTGTCTCTCTCTCTCCCTCTCTCTCCCTCTCTGTCTCCCTCTCTGTCTCTCTCTCTCTCCCTCTCTGTCTCTCTCTTTCTCTCTGTCTCTCTATCCCTCTCTCCCTCTACCTCTGTCTCTCTCTCTCAGGGCGTTGCTGCAATGTGCCAGCGGGTCTGGAAGAGTCAGGCAAAAGAAAACGCAAAGGCTTATCCAAACTGGAAGACTTCGGAACATGGTGTATTAAAGCATGTATGTGTCTGTGTGTGTGTGTGTGTGTGTGTGTGTGTGTGTGTGTGTGTGTGTGTGTCTCTGTACTTGTGTCTCTGCTTGTATGTACAAACTCATATTCTGATTATGTGATTAAGACTCTGAGTTGAATCATGTTGAATGGTAAAACCGGTTAAATGGTCAAACATGTATTTCTCTTTGTAGATAAAGTTTCTGATCGCAAGCTGAAAAATGGCCCTGCATTCCCAGGTGAGAATGGAAATCCCTTGACCATTGTTGTTGAGTGTGTTATTTGTTTCCCTCTTGTGTGTGTGGTCCTGGTGGAGTCGATGACTGCTAGTGTGTGTGTGTGTGTGTGTGTTTGTTCGTGTTTGTGTGTGTGTGTGTGTGTGGGGGGGGTCTTTCAGAACTGAACTACATTTATCTGAATAAGATGAAGGAGCGCATTAGAGGACGCAGAGACATCCTCAGGAGAACGGTAGGCTGTGTGTGTGGAGAAATAATATGGATATAAATCAGGGTGTGTACGTACTGTATGAGTGGTGAAATAATGTGTGTGTGTGTATGTATCAGGGTGTTACCGTGAGTGATGAGCAGCTGAAGAGAACGTACTTGGAGGAGGAGGACGTTGGGGAGAGGCTGGGGACAGAGGACCCAGAGGAGATGAGACACCAGGAGCCTGAGGGTGAGTATCCAGTGCCGTGGCCCAGCCATAGCGCCTAATCCTGGTCAGAGATTCCACACGGGAGCCCCTACTGCCAGTGCAGCTGCTGGATGCTAACGGATGCTAATGCTGCTGCAATCAGTAGAGCGAGAGTAGCAGCGTATGCTGAGGGTCCTGTTTAGCTAACACCGTGTCCTAACTACAAGCGACTGCTGTTGACGTTGCAACATTTTGAATGTTCCAGTGGGTGGGACAACCTGAAACCTTTAATAGTTCATCTTTGAGAGAGGCAGTGTGTCAAGTCATAAAAAAGAGGCAGTTTGTCTGTCAACGTTTGTATAAAAAATGTCACACTGCGACGCATTGGTCTTAAGTGCTCACTGCCTTGTGGATTTAAAAGGGAGCAATTTTACTTTTGTGGTTGCTCGCTCATGCTCCTGGCAATCAGGACACTGTGGCAGCTGGTTTATTACAGTGGTTTGACTCATCAGTCCATGTTTTGCCAAGACTGATGAGATTTTGGGGTGTAAATTGATTGGCTGTTGAGGTGAAATATCAGCCACCCTTCGGCAGAATTGCTGCCTGCAGCTTGAACTTTAACTGAATGCTTCCTGCTTACCCCTTCAGGTGACGATGGAATGGCGGACGGACCAGACGACTTTGGGATCAACTTCAGTCCAGAGGATGAGGGGGGAGAACATGAAGACACGGCTCTACCCAGTAAGGACCCGGAACCACTGTTACTTAGAATAATAATTATGTTAATAATTATAATATAATGATGATGATGATAATAATAATGGCCCTGGACTGTAAGGACCTTTATTCTTTATTATCTACTCTGGATACCTGGGCCATTTATTGTTTAGAGGAGCCGTTTTGCAGTTAATTATTTCAGTATTTATACTCATGATGATCTACATACTATGTCATTCATAAGTACACCACTTTGTTTGTTCATAATTGAATAACGTAGTTATAAGAGAATTACATTAACAATGATCTACATATTATGACATCGATGATTATATTATTATGTTTATTGTGTAATAATGTAGTTATAAGAGCATTTGTCTCTACTATATATCTGAATTACTGCATGCATAATATAAGAGGAAGCTATAACACAACCTTGTCCTTTCTAAGACCTGCCGTTGGAGGCTCTGAGCTATGAAGACCTGGTTAAGAAGAGTATGGTAAGCATCACCAGTTCTGCTGTCTACTACTTTAGGACTTTATACAATCAGATGCATATGTTTGCTGTTTAGGAGTTGTATTCATACTTTTTAGTTGTATTTAATACTGACCTCTCACTTGTCGTCACACTTGTGACCATGTCAACACAAGGATTTTATTTGTTTTTTAGGGGTTTTAAAAGTTTACCAGCTAGATACTGGATTTTTATTGGCAAGTGTTTATGTGTGTGTCACATTCTGGGCACAGAGGCACTTTAGTGCGGGCGATAGTAGGTCAGGAGGCAAAGGAATCGTTTAGCATTCGGAAAATTCGATCCCAACTCCTCCTTACCATGTGTCGAAGTGTCCTTGAGCAAGACACTGAACCCCCAACCGCTCCCGATGACCTTAGATAGTAGCCTCTGTCATCGGCGTATGAATGGGTAGATGTCTGAGGCATTAACATGTTAAGTGCTTTGAGTGCTCTATGAGTAGAAAGCGTGATATAAGTGCAGTCGATTTACCATTTAATGAGCTGCACAGTTAGGGTCACGAGCCGGTGAGAGCAACAGGGTTGTAATAGCAGTCTTCTCTGTCACGTCCCCTCTAGGCTCAGTTCTTTGCCAACACGGAGCGCTACGCAAAGGTCACAGCACTGTCTGAGAGAATACAAGACTGGGAGAACCATATCAAACCTCATCTCGCAGCTGAGGTACGCGCACGCACGCACACAGTGCTGTCTCAGAGTGGAGAACTGGGAAGACCAGATAAAATGTTCTCACAGCTGGGGTACACAGTCAGAAGCACACACACACTCTCACAGCACCTTCTTTTCATGTCAGATTGTTTATAAAAAACTGGCCAAATACTGGAATGTAATACTGACCATTGGCCAGGTGCTGGTGCTGTAACAGCCATTTGATTAGCCATTGTCGCCAGTATTGTTTACTGGGCTGTTAGTATCAGGGTTCCCATGGGTCATGGAATTTCTGGAATATCATGGAATTTCATAAAGTTTTTCCAGACCTGGAAAGTCATGGAATTTTACCATTTTGCATGCACAGTCCTGGAATATCATGGAATGTTCTTAACAGTTGTGTAGAAGCAAAACTCGTGTGCATTTTGTTGCTTTACTTTTTAGTTTTTGTGTACAACTTTGTTTCATACGTGATCCTACAACACTTCACCAGGGACGGTTTGGTTTCGCGCTATAAAATGTGCAACATTCTAGAATGCAAGGTCTTCGTTCGAGCCCAGTGAAGTCTGGCAGGCATATCTGGTTGTGTAAAGCTTTGTATAGACAAAGAACAGCTCTAGGGGTGAATATAATCTTCAGTTTTCATACTTTTAAAAACTTTTTAACATTTCCTTTTACGGAAGTGGTCTGGAAAGTCATGGAAAATCATGGAATTTTATATTTGACTTCGAGTGGGAACCCTGTAGTATATTATACCGGCAATAGTGTGAAACCCAGTGTGTGTGTGTGTGTGTGTATATCTGTGTGTCTGTGTGTGTGTGTGTGTGCCTGTGTGTATGCTTGCAATTTGTCTGTGTGGTGTGGACTGTATGATGTGTGTGTGTGTGTGTCCTGACAGGAGGAGAGAGGTGTGTTTGATATCCGTGACTATGGCGACCGGATCATTCACGCCTTCAGTCAGGTGAAGGAGAAGAGAACCTTTGCCTCTATCGTTGCTGGCAAAAACAATCATGAGGTCTGCAGATACATGCTAGCCTCCCTTCAGCTGGTGAGTACACAAACACACACACCCACACACAGAGGCAAAGACAACCACATACAAATAAAAATATGTATACAAATTTCGTAGCCCTCCAGTTCCCTTCATACACACACAGGCACACACACACAGGCACACACACACAGGCACACACACACAGGCACACACACACAGGCGCACACACACACACACACACACACAGAAAACCATAGGGTTTGCAGATACATGCTAGCCTCTTGGGAAGTGTGGGCGCACACACACCCCCCCACACTCACCTGTGCTTTGTAATACTGACTACAAGTAGCTGTGAATAACCTCCACCCGGTGTGTCCTGTGTCCATCAGGCCAACGACTACACGGTGGAGATCAGTAAGGAGGACCAGACCCTGGAGGAATCCGTGGACACCATGGCACTCACTCTCCTGACTGAACTCCGCGCCCACGATCGCCTCAAAGCCTACAACGCCAATGCGGTCACAGAGGCGCTAGTGCACGTGGAGACCAGCTGAGTTTACATGCCATCCTGCCACCCAGTGATACGCGCTAACACATAACATGCTGTACACACAGAGCTACAGCCGATGCTAGACTAAGGTGGAAATGAGGATGTGTATATACTACAGACGCATGTCTCCGTGTGGAAATGTAGTGGGGTGTTGGTTTTGTTTTCTTCTGGGAAATAAGAATGTTCTACTGCATTCCATTTGAATGTAGTTCATTCATCAAATACTGACATTGGAAGTAGAGGATTTTTATCACAACCAATATATAATGTGTCTCCTCTATCCTGTGCGAAATAGAAAGGGTGATGTTATTATGTTCTCATCTGTGTGCTTTATACGTCCGTGTTCAGTTATTCCTACATAACTATATTCCTTGTTTTACCTGATAAAAGGAAACATTTTTATCTGTGGTCACAGGTCTACCCATGTGTGAGCCTGCATGGGTCTGGGGAAAAAGGGCTGTCTGATGGTCCCTGAAGCTCTTTTTAATATATAAACTGTAATCGAATCGTGTCTTTATAGTAACAGAAGGCAGTTTGTGAACATGTCTCCACACTTTTACACTTCTTTTCAGAGCAAATTATGCCCTATACAAATGACCAACTTAATAAATATTTTTAAATACACCAAACTATGTTATTGCTGTTCTGTTGCAGTTGACCAAGTATCACCTCTGACAGCCACATTTGGTGACTCATGACCAGTTGCTCCTTAAAAAACCAAGGTTGAGTTTCTTTTTTAAATTGAACCAGGTAAGTAGCTTCAAGTGGGCAAGTTTGCCAACTTGGATAATAAGGTAATGGTAGTATTTCCTGGACTGGGAGTTGAGTTGCTTTATCTCGCAGGTCTATGCCCAGAACACTTACTTGTGGAATGTGGATTCAGCTGCCACATAAATAATAAAATATACACAACAGTCTAGGTAAACTGCAGTTTAACTCTTGCATTGTTGAAAGGAAAGTGACCAGTTATAGTTTTTTAAAGTACAAAGAATCAAGCTACG
>NC_137912.1:20193328-20195828 GCF_963457725.1 Sprattus sprattus
TCTTGTTTCTCTGGTAAATTGCTTTGGATGAAAGTGTCTGCCGTACGTGTGAATGTTAATTAGAGCTAAATGCTATTCACAGCAGAGTGTGTGTGTGTGTGTGTGTGAGAGAGTGTGAGTGAGTGAGTGAGTGAGTGAGTGAGTGAGTGAGTGAGTGAGTGAGTGAGTGAGTGAGTGAGTGAGTGAGTGAGTGAGTGAGTGAGTGAGTCAGAGAGAGCGATAGAATGAGTGTGTGTGTGTGTGTGTGTGTGTGTGTGTGTGTGTGTGTGTGTGTAAGATGGAGTGACAGAGCAAGTGAGAGAAAATAGAGGAGGGGACGTAGGGTGGGAGGTAGCAGAGAGAGAGAGAGAGAGAGAGAGAGAGAGAGACATAGTGATAGTAGGGAAGCAGCCCAAAGGAGAGCGACAAGAGGGGGTTGGGGAGTGGAGTGAGGGAGGGAGCGAAAGAGCAAAAGGGAGGGAGTGAGAGAGCAATATAGAGAGAGGGAGAGTGAGAGCGAGCAGGGAGGGAGGGAGGGAGAGAGGGAGGGAAGGAGCAAGAGCGAAATAGCGAGAGAGCGAGAGAGAAAGGAAGGGAGGTATCAGGGTAAACAGCAGAAGGGAAGTGAGAGCAGCACAGTGCGGAGCTGCGCAG
Organism: Sprattus sprattus; assembly: GCF_963457725.1. NCBI lineage: Eukaryota > Metazoa > Chordata > Actinopteri > Clupeiformes > Clupeidae > Sprattus > Sprattus sprattus. Next base: position 20,193,962 of record NC_137912.1, read on the forward strand.
GAATCAGTTGTCAGCTGCCAGCATCCTGAGCTGCAGACGCCAGATCTCATTAGAGGTAAATACAGACAGTGTGTGTCTGTGAGCGTGCGTGTGTGCGCGCGCGTATGTGTGTGTGTGTGTGTGTGTGTGTGTGTGTGTGTGTGTGTGTGTGTGTGTGTGTGTGTGTGTGTGTGTGTGTGTGTGTGTGTGTGTGTGTGTGTGTGTGTGTGTGTGTGTGTGTGTGTGTGGTGTGTGTGTGTGTGTGTGTGTGTGTGTGTGTGTGCTGCCTGCCTGCGTGCGTGAGTGCGTCTGTGTGTGTGCGTCTGTGTCTGTGTGTGTTGGATCTATGACAGAGAAAAGCATAGTGCCAGATAAACAGAGAGAGGACAAGTGTGAGAGAAAAAAAGGGATAACAGAGAGAGAGAGAGAAAGAGAAAGAGAGGGATGCAGAAAGAACAACAGAGTGCAGGATGTAGGATGAGAGACTGAATGCAGCTGTAGCAGAACAGACAAATGCAGGTGAATTTTGGCATCATCAGATTATTCACTGCGTGTGGCTTATCGCAGTGCGTGTGTGTGTGCGTGTGCGTGTGTGTGTGTGTGTGTGTGTGTGTGTGTGTGTGTGTGTTTTTCTCTCTCAGGATGGGGCACCAACTGCAGCGCAGTGTGTTTGGAGCCTGAGGAGGATCCCTGAGTTGCGTGTGTGTGTGAGAGTGTGTGTGCATGCGTGGAACTGCGTGTGTGTGGGGCAGCTCTGCTACGTTTCACCGCAAGCTTCTGAAGCCTTCGTCGCTGTCTCGCTGACAAGTGTGTGAACATCGTCCCTGACCAACCTCCCCCCCCCCTCAGTCCGCCAGCCCCGTTTCCCCAGCAACCATGGACTGCGGACTGCGTCTGCCTCCGGTCATCGAGGAGGTCATGGACCCTGTGGGTGAGTCTATAAATGTCTATGTGTTTGTTTGTTTGTTTCTATCTCTCTCTCTGTCTCCGTCTCTCTCTCTCTCTCCCTCCACCTCTCTCTCTCTCTCTATCTGTCTCCCTCTCTCTATCTGTCTGTCTTACTCTCTCCCTTTCTCTCTCTCTGTCTCTATCTCTCTCTCTTTCTCTTTATCTCCCCCCCTTTTCTCTCTCTTTCTCTCTCCCTTCTAAAACCACTTTGCATTGCCTCTCTGTACGTCACAGAGTGCATGTCGAGTGTGAGGTATGCTCTCTGTAGGCCAAATTGAGTAGATTGAGAGGAGGATCAGGTGTAGGGGCTCTTGAGAGATGCCGAACAACCATCCATTTATAGGTGAAAGAGTAAAATGATGGATGAAGGGATGAGCAATGAATTAGTAAAACACATGACAAATGAATGACTAACTGACTGACTAAATGAACGGATGAATGAATGAATGTATGAGTGACAAAATGAATGATTGAATGTATAATGAATGAATGAATGAATGAATGTATGAATACACGAGTGACTGACTGAATGAACAGGACAGATGAATGAATGAACGGATGAATGCATAAATACACGAGTGACTGAGGGAATGAATGAATGCATGAATGAATTAATGTATATATGAGTGACTGAGTGACTGACTGAGTGAGTGAATGAATGAATGAATGCATGAAATGAATGGACCTCCTTTCCTGAGACAAAGGGTCTTGTGCAAAGTGAATTTCAGGATTACTGTTTTTCTACGTTCAGTCATACCTCATATGCAAAGTACAATGTATTATCTGTGTGTGTGTGTGTGTGAGAGGGGGAGAGAGTATTTGTATACATTTGTATGTTTTTGTATACGTACATACAAGAACATCCTGTTTTGTTGCTGTTTGTGTGTGCACAAAAACATAGGTGTGTGTGTGTGTGTGTGTGTGTGTGTGACAGAGCCAT
>NC_137912.1:20200828-20203328 GCF_963457725.1 Sprattus sprattus
TCTCTCTCTTATTCTCTCTTTTTCTCTCATTCTCCTTCTCCTTCAACCAGCGTTTTAAAGAGGGGCTCCCGTGAATTATTCATGTTCCTACTTAATGCTGCAGAAATCTGACACGCGCACACACACACACACACACACACACACACACACACACACACACACACACACTCACACTCACACACACACTCACACACACACACACACACACACACACACATAAACAAAAACAAAAAGGAACTAGCTCACTCTGGTTTGAAAACATAGAAGGACGCTGACCTGAGCGCGCGCGCGCACACACACACACACACACACACACACACACACACACACACACACACACACACACACACACACACACACACACACACACACACACACACACACACACACACACACACACACGCGCAAACACACACAGGCTTGAATGCTCTCCCCCTCTCTCCATCACTCCATATCTCTCTCTCCCACTCTCTCTATCACTCCCTTTTTCTCTCTCTCTCCCACTCTCCATTACTCCCTTTCTTTCTCTCCTGCTCTCTCTTTATCACCCCCTTTCTCTCTCTCTCCCATTTCTCTTTCTCACTTCCTTTATCTCTCCCCCTCTATGGAAATCTCTCTATATTTCTCTATCTCTCCCTTTCCCTCTTCATCCCTATTTTTCTTTGTCTTTCTATCTCTCTTTTTAGACATCTCTCTCCCTCACTCTATTTCTGTCTCACTCTGTCTGCCCCCACTCCTTACCACACTCCCCCTACCTCTTCCTCAAACTCTCCCTCACTCTTCATCTCTCTGTCTACTGCCCCCTCTTCCTTCTATCTCTGTTTCTCTCTGTCTCTCACACTCTGTCCCCCTCTCCCTCTCTCCCTCACTCTTTCCCTCTCTCTCTGTCTCCCACACTCTTTTCCCTCTCTCCCACACTCTTTCCCTCTCTCCCACACTCTTTTCCCTCTCTCCCACACTCTCTCCCTCTCTCCCACACTCCTTTCCCTCTCTCCCTCACTCTTTCCCTCTCTCCCTCTACTCCACACTCTTTTCCCTCTCTCCCTCACTCTTTCCCTCTCTCCCTCTCTCCCACACTCTTTTCCCTCTCTCCCTCACTCTTTCCCTCTCTCCCTCTACTCCACACTCTTTTCCCTCTCTCCCTCACTCTTTCCCTCTCTCCCTCTTTCCCTCTCTCCCTCTCTCCTACACTCTTTCCCTCTCTCCCTCCCTCCCACACTCTTTCCCTCTCTGCCTCTCGTTGTGTCTCTCTGCCTTCCCTCTAAAGAGTGGGGAGCTCTAACAGCAGTCTGTCAATGTATAACATAATGAACTAAAATAAAGTGGAAAGTTTGGCAAGAAGAGTAGAGTGGTTCCCAGAGGCTTTCACTGCTTCTGAGTTGTGTGTGGTGTGTTTGTGTGTGTACTGTGTGTGTGTGTGTGTAGTGTGTGTGTGGGAGGTGAGGTATCAGTGCAAAAGTTCTACTTACATGTGGGAGTTGGTGTGAGAGAAAAATCAGTCTAAAGTTAAGTGTGTGTGTATGTGTGTGTTTGTATCTGTGTGCGTGTACGTGCGTGCGTGTGCGTGCGTGCGTGTGTGTACGTGTGTGTGTGTGTGTGTGTGTGTGTGTGTGTGTGTGTGTGTGTGTGTGTGTGTGTGTGTGTGGGGGTACTAGTGCTCGGTCCCCCATCTCCAGATCTGTCTCTTTTTCTCCACCCCTCATCAGGGCTTAGGTGCAGCTGGGAGTGCAGATTTTCCAAAGCTATCTGTGAGTCAGGCTTCAGTTCAAAGCTTGTTGTATTCAACACAAACTCAAGTGCAGAACACTTTGAATGGATGTGCTGTAGTTATGCCTGCCATCCTTCTCTGGACTGGATTTTGAATTGACGTTGTCTTTTTTACTTTTCTGGTTAATCTTTCTCTGTGTATGTATGTTTGTTTGTGTGTGTGTGTGCGAATGAGTGACCTTGTTGTGGTTTCCTGGGAAAACTGTATACTGTGTGAGTGCAAACTTTTGTTGGAGGTTGAGTGAGTGTGTGTGTTTGTCTGAGATGCTGTTGACATCAAATGCAAGCTTAGTACTGACGTGTGTGTATATGTGTGCGTGTGTGCGTTTGTCTGAAACACAGTTGACCTTGTCAGTGTGATTTGCTTCTGAACTACTCCTGAGGCCTTGATTTGTTACTAGCATGTTGCTAGTGGCCAACAGTGCCAGGTAGTAGCTGAAAAATGTAAACAACCTGCCACTCCAAGCTCTTAGCTAATAGCAAACTCAACAAACAGCATTAACTAGATTCTGATGAATACATGAATGAAAATATGAATGAATGAATGAATGTATGAACAAATAAGTGTGTGAGTGAGAGAGTGAGTGAGTGAGTGAGTGAATGGATGAATGAATGAGTGAGTGAGTGAAAAGACACGTTCGAGGTAGTCTCTGGTCACAAAAGGAAAGACAGAGATAGACAGAAATGAAAAAGAATAGGGGAAAGAAATTGACAGTGAGTGTTGAAGAAAGAT
>NC_137912.1:20208328-20215828 GCF_963457725.1 Sprattus sprattus
TACGAGTGTACGAGTGTACGAGTGTATGAGTGTATGAGTGTATAAGTGAATGAGTGTATGTGTATATGGGTGAATGAGTGTATGTGTATAAGTGTATGAGTTTATGTCCTATATGGCGAACAGCAGTATAGATCACTGATGCATCTAGTGCAATCAGTTCTCCCCTATAGGGAAGAGGTCTTTCATCTGAGGCGCAGCACAATCAATAATTCACCACAGTCTGTCATTATATCCACACTCTGGATTACATGGTGCTGATGTATGAACTGTGCTGTGTGTGTGTGTGTGTGTGTGTTAGAGAGAGTATATGTGGCAGAGGGAGTGTTTGTCTCTGTATGTGTGTGTGTGTGTGTGTGTGTGTGTGTGTGTGTGTGTGTGTGTGTGTGTGAGAGAGAGGATATGTGGCAGAGGGAGTGTTTGTCTTTGTGTGTGTGTTTGTATTGCGTTGTATGCATGTGAGTAGGGGTGTGTATGAGTTGCGTGTAATGGCCTTAGAAAGTGTTGAGCGCGTGCGTGTGTGTGTGTGTGTGCTTGTTAAAGAGATGAAGTGCTGTAGGTGTGTGCCCACCTGTGTGTGTGTGTGTGTGTGTGTGTGTGTGTGTGTGTGTGTGTGTGTGTGTGTGTGTGTGAAGGTTAAGGGCACCAGTGTAGTGTTACCCCAAGCCAGTGGTATAGTGTTGAGGGATGTGAGAGACTGTGGCTATAAACAGGAAACTCATGTCACCGTCTGGAGCTTTGCCAGTCATGGGTCAGCAGCTTCTTCTATGTGTGTGTGTGTTTGTGTGTGTGTGTGGCATAGAAAGACAAACAGCAGTCTCTTAGCATATATTAGTATGTAGTGTGTGTGTGTCTGTGTTTATCTGTGTGTGTGTGTGTGCGTGTGTTTGTGTGCATGTGTGTGTGACAGAGGGCATATTTCTGTGTGTGTGTGCGTTTTATGTATGCGTGTGCATGTCTGTGTGTAACTACACTTATTTGTGTGTGTGTGTGGGTGTGCGTGTGTGTGTGTGGGTGTTCGTGTGTGTGTGTGGGTGTGCGTGTGTGTGTGTGCGTGGGTGTGCGCGGGTGTGCGTGTGTGTGTGTGTGCGTGGGTGTTCGTGGGTGTGTGTGTGTGTGTGTGTGTGTGTGTGCGCGTGTGTGTGTGTGTGCGTGGGTGTGTGTGTGTGTGTGTGTGTGTGCGTGTGTCATAAACTGTGAGTAACCCTGTCTCCCTCACTCTCCCCCTCTAATCCTCAGCGAGAGCTGTGGTCTCACGGCTGCCTTCTTGGGCGACCCATAGCTTTAAGAGCTCCACACTAAAGCACAGCTCAATGCCTAACCTAAGCCTCACTCATCTCACACACACACACACACACACACACACACACACACACACACACACACACACACACACACACACACACACACACACACACACACACACACACACATACACACACACACACACACACACACACACACACACACATTCACTTGTCTCAAGCAGCATGTTCACACTCACACTTAGAATCCATCTCTCACAGTCTGCTAATGCACTGAAGCACCAACAACAGTCTGCATCTTTCATCCATGATCACAGACTCATTTAGTTTCAATGGGATTTTACTCTATGATGTCTGTGTACATGGTTGTGTGTGTGTGTGTGTGTGTTCGTGTGTGTGTGTGTGTGTGTGTGTGTGTGTGTGTGTGTGTGTGTGTTTGGTTGCCTTACGTTGTTGTCTCTCTGAATATGTATCTGCACTAATGCATGTCTGTGGTCACATGAATATGCTGTGAAAAGCAGTAAGTTTGTATGTCCTTCTATGTGTGTGTGTGTGTGTGTGTGTGTGTGTGTGTGTGTGTGTGTGTGTGTGTGTCAGTGTGTGTGTGAGAGAGCGAGACAGAAGGGGTATGGGGGTGTTTACTAATATGCCCCTCGTTCTGGCGCAGTGTGTGTAGTACAAGGTGACTCATTCTACCGTAGCTGCCAGTCTGGTGCCGCCCCCTTCCCTGTTGATGGGCAGACAGAATGCATTCTAGAATCTCAGATATTAGACTGACCCCGAACCCACACACACACACACACACACACACACACACACACACACACACACACACACACCCATGCTGGTGCTCTCTGTTACTTCAGAGAAAGGAAAAGGGGGTTAAAATAGCCCAAAACAAACACCTTTGTAAGTGTTCTTCTTCTGCAGTTTCTTACTGAGTGTGGCAACACTCAGGGACTGAAATAGAGAGGATAGGAGGGGGAGAGAGATGAGAAGAGAGGAGGGAGAGAGAGAGGAGAGAAGGGGAGGAGTGGGAGAGAGAGGGAAGATGCAGTGTGGAAGAGAGATGGAGAGAGGGAGTGGGATGAAGAGATGGAGATGGGCATTGAAGGAGATAAAAGAGATGGATGAAGAGAGCAGGATGGAAAAAGTGGGATATAGAAGGATAGGAGGGGAATAGAGGGAGAGGAGAGAGAGGGGCTGTTTGATGAAGTAATGGTCTCCGTTGTCATGATGCCGTAATTCTCAGAGAGATCATTGGCTGTCTGCCAGATGTGCCTGCCAATCATATGCCTCGTTTGTGAACCACAGCATGTGTGCATGGAGACGATAATAGAGAAGAGGAGCAGCGGAGATTTGCGTGTGTGTTTGTGCGAATGTGTGTGTGTGTGTGTGTGTGTGTGTGTGTGTCTTTGTCTGTATTTCAGTAAACTTGTTAAATTATTAATGTGCTTGTTTCTTTTACTGGAGAACTTCCCTTCCTCAACATGAAAGCTTTTATGTTTAGTGACTGGCTCTCAGTATAGCTCAGGTCACACTTGCGCCGATCCAGGCCAGAACTGGGCCCGAACCGGGCCAGACCCACTCTACGCTCTGCTTCTGACTGGGGGGCTTATTCATGTAATTTCCTTTCGAGTGCTAGCTTTGATGTCAGCAGGACCTGAATAGACCTTGGCCAGCTCACAGACCAAACGCAGAGTAAGAATAGACTAGAGAAGAGGAGAATAGAACTAAACAGAGGAGAGGAGAGGAGAGGAGAGGAGAGGAGAGGAGAGGAGAGGAGAGGAGAACTAAACAGAGGAGAGGAGAGGAGAGGAGAGGAGAGGAGAATAAAACTGAACAGAGGAGAGGAGTGGAGAGGAGAGGAGAACTAAACAGAGGAGAGGAGAGGAAAGGAGAGGAGAGGAGAGGAGAGGAGAGGAGAGGAGAGGAGAGGAGAGGAGAGGAGAGGAGAACTGAACAGAACAGAGGAGAGGAGAGGAGAGGAGAGGAGAGGAGAACTGAACAGAGAATAGACCACCCCAGCCACAGCTCCATCAAACAGGCAGCTGGTATGTGAGTCTAAACATGGAGTAAGAGTGGATTTACATGGTTCGAATCAAATCGAATAGAATAGAAGAGAAGAGAATAGAATAGAATAGAATAGAATAGAATAGAATAAAATAGAGCATCTCAGCTTTGGCCGAATCAAACGGCTAGCTGGTTTGCTAAATGCAGGGTAAGAATATACTAGAATAGAATAGAATAAAGCAGAATTGCATAGAATGGAGCACTAAAGTTACGGCAGTCTCAATCAACCAGCTCGTTTGTCTACATGCAGAGTAAGAATAGACTAGAGTGCAATAGAATAGCACTTTACTAATGCAGGTACGACAGCATCAAACAGGCAGCTTGTTTGCGTAACTATGAGTCGAAACACCAGGTAAGAGTACCGTAGAATACAATAGAAAAGAATAAAATATAGCTCTTCGGTTATGGCAGCAATAAACGGACTACTAGTTTGTGAAATCAAGATCAGAATAGAGCCTCTAGCTGGAAGAAGCTTAATAAGCTACAGGGATGATTACAGTCCTTTAATGGGAGTGACCTCATACTTTGTAATTCACATTTTTTTATTTTGACACACAATGCAACATAACAATGACATACAGTAGATGCCTTTCTTTCTTTCTTTCTGTCTTTTCTTTCTTATCTGAATAATGAATACACACATGCTTCATGTTTTGCACACACACACTCACACACACACACACACACACACACACACACATACCCGCACTCTTTCTCTCCCTCCCATACGGTTTCTCTCTCTCTCTCTCTCTCTCTTTGCCAGACAAACTTCAGAGCCTCCTTGTGTTGTGTCTTTTGAAGTTGAGAGGGTTCTCTGTGTCCCTAGACACTCAGTTCAGCCCTTCACATCGCCTTATTTCTCTATTTCGGTTGATTGAGTGCCTCCACTGTGTGTGTGTGTGTGAGAGTGTGTGTAAGAATAGTGTGAGTGTGAGTGTGCGTGTGCGTGTGCGTGTGCGTGTGCGTGTGCGTGTGCGTGTGTGTGTGTGTGTGTGTGTTAATGTGTGTGTGAATGTGTGTGTGTGTGTGTGTGTGTGTGTGTGTGTGTGTGTGTGAGAGAGAGAATTTGGCCCTTCAGATCGCCTTTTTTCTCTATTCCTGTTTATTGAGTGCCTCCTAAATAAGCCTGTCTGAGGTCAGGGTTGTTTTGGGGGAAAGGTTCACTGATGATGTGAAAGAGCGATAAAAAAGAGAGTGTGTGTGTGTCCTTTCAACTGCGTCAGCATTACCAGTGGTGTGTCCGAGCACACACGGCTCCAGTGTGTTGATACTCACTCAGTGACTCATCTGTTGGCTGGTGAGTGTGTCGGGGCACCTACTCCGATATTAATAATCCCTGAACTAAATAAAATATGCCTGAAATTGCCCCTGGCTCTCGGCTACAGAACTTAGAACTTAGCTAAAGAAGATATCTCGGTTCAAGATAAATCTTAATTTGCTGTAATTGTCTTTGCACATACAGTATGAGACACATGCATGCATGCTCTACTCAGACGATGTGCTTTCTCTACAAAACCACTTTCTTTAATCCTCCAAGGGCATCTGATGGGACAGCATTAGACAGGTGAATCCAAGCTGTCGAGGAACAGACAGGTAACTCCTGGTTGGATAAGATCATTCAGGTGACTCCTGATTGGACAGCATTAGACAGGTAACTCCTGATTGAATAAGATCAGACAGGTGAATCATCCTGTCTGGTCTCTATGGTATGTCTCTATGTCTCTGGGGTTTCTTCCTCCGACTCACCTCAGTGGAACTTAGACTAAAGTCACTGCAAAGAGTCTGCTGATTTAAAAAAATAATAATTACGATTATTTTAAATGAAACAAAACTAGTGAACTTGCCTTGTAAAACTGCCTTTACATTCTCTGCCTGTCTGCCTGCCTGCCTGCCTGTCTGTCTGCCTGCATCTCTCTCCCTCTCTCTCTTCATCAAACATGACAAACGTCAGTAAACAGCTGGACAAGGAGTTTTTTGTTTGTTTAATTTTTAGGAAACGTCGGACCAGTTGCAACGTAATGTTTTCAGTGGCGCTATGTTGTGGTTAATTTATCACCAAACAACATCGGGGGATTGCTCAAACACCGTCATTACCTGTTTGTCTGATGCTGTGGGTCAGAAAAGAAGTTTTGGGTGGCGCTCAACAATGCATGAGCACTAGAAGGAGGAGGGAGGGGCGCGGCGGGGGCTTGTGAGCGCCGTGGAGCATGTTGGGGTGAAATTTTCACAAGTTCTCAAATAAATGCCCCATCAGATATCAAATCACATGGGGGAATTGATGAGTGAGAGAAATTTTGATTCTGAAAAAAGTGGGCTCCAGCAGAAGGGGCTCTTTTCTCATCCAGGGCAAAAGGGCAGGTGCTTGAGCACCACTAGGGGTCTATCTGTGCACGTGCCTGCACACACATATACACACTGGGAATACCGCCTGGATACAGACACACAGACACACAGACACACAGATACACAGACACAGACAGACAGACAGACATACAGACAGACACACAGACACAGACTCTGAGCTTGTTGGGACTCTTCAGCTACTTAACTAAGTCTGTTTAATCAATGTGTAGCAATGTGTGTGTGCTGAGGTTGAGTGTGTCTGTGTGTGTGTGTGTAGAAGCTGGCGTAGATGCTGACGCACTTAGGAGACTGGCACCGTCTCCCTGGCATCAGAGCCACTCAGTCTCCTCGCTCATCAAACAAAATACTTCATACCTGCCATCACCATCCCATCACCATCCCATCATCCAGTGCACAGGAATGACAGGGGGAAGGGGGGTGGTAGAGAGAGAGAGAGGGGGTAGAGAGAGAGACAGAAAGAGCGAGAGAGCAAGAGGGAGAGAGAGAGTGCGAGAGGGAGAGAGAGAGCGAGAGAGGGAGAGAGAGGGGAAGAGGAAAGGGAAGATGGATGCTAAAGGGTGAAATGAAATCTGAAAGGAAGCAGACGATACTGACTGACTAACTGATAGATTGATTGATATATTCATTGATTGATTGATTGAAGGGCTGTTGATTTGCAAAAGAAAATAGTATAAATGACATGATCTAACTTAATGTAATGTGTGAGGGTGAGAGAAGGAAAATGAGAGATAGAAAGAAAAAGATGAAGGTATGTACAGGGCATGTATTACATTTATTATAACTTCATGTACTGCTTGAGAGAGTGAGAGAGTGAGCGAGTGAGTGAGTGAGTGAGTGAGAGAGTGAGAGAGTGAGAGAGTGAGAGAGTGAGAGAGTGAGCGAGTGAGAGAGTGAGAGAGTGAGCGAGTGAGAGAGTGAGAGAGTGAGAGAGTGAGCGAGTGAGAGAGTGAGAGAGTGAGAGAGTGAGCGAGTGAGAGAGTGAGAGAGTGAGAGAGTGAGCGAGTGAGAGAGTGAGAGAGTGAGAGAGTGAGAGAGTGAGAGAGTGAGAGAGTGAGAGTATAAGAGAGGAAAAAGGTAGGTAGGTACAGCATTCTTCTCTCATCTATACATCCTCACTCTTCACAGCCTAAAGGAGCAGGCAGAATTTTGTGTGTTTGTGTGTGAATGGGGGGGGGTAGATTGAGAGGTGAAAAGGAGGAAAAAGAGGGGGATAGAGGGGAGAGAAGAAAGGAGGAAGAGAGGAGGACTATTTATAGCATCTGTCTCTTCAGACAGGACCTGAGTGACGACAGACAGGAATGACAGGATCTCAGCAGTTGTCGCAGCAAAGAAAAGCACATTTCTTTCTGTCTTTCAATCTTTCTTTCTTTCTATTTTTCTTTCTGTCTTTCTATCTTTCTTTCTTTCTTTCTTTCTGTCTTTCAATCTTTCGTTCTTTCTTTCCATTCTTTCAATCTTTCTTTCTATCTATCTTTCTTTCTGTCTTTCTCACATCTTGTGAACCCCTCTTCTCCCATTCTTCTGTCTATCACCCTCTTTTTCACTGGAGCCTCACAGCGTATTTTTTCTCTGTAGATGGAGAGATAAATGAATACATAAATAAATAAATATATTGACATTATTTCATAAATGTCAGACTTGCCCTCAGTGCCTCTCTCCCTCACACACACTTAATCTCTCCTCTTCTCTACCCTAAAATCTCAGAACAGGAGAAAATGGCGACCAGCATCTGAGCTTGACAGCTATGTTTAGACCTTTGGTGGAGACAAGAATAGTGGCTGAGTGGTAGAGTGGGTTTTAT
>NC_137912.1:20218328-20223328 GCF_963457725.1 Sprattus sprattus
GCAACCCTGATCAGTTGATCAATCTTGAGCTGATCAGGGCTAATCTGGCTCTGTTGGTCCATTGGTTTTGGTTGTTTTGCTGCCATGGTAACATAGCTGTCCTAGTTTTGACTTATTTGTTTGCTGCAAAGGGTGAATTATGAGAATGGGGGGTTAGGCAGTTTTACCTTTTGGATGTTCAATCTTCTGTGGAGGACATATTTATTGTCCCTGTCTGTCTGTCTGTCTGTCTGTCTGTCTGTCTGTCTGTCTGTCTGTCCTCTGTAGGAGGAATTTCTGAATCTATCACAAGAATTGAGTGCAATAACATTACATCTCTCTCTACCCCTCTCTCTCGCTCTCCCTCTTTCTTTCTCTCTCTCCTCACCTCTCTTGCTCTCTCTCTACCCCCTCTCTCACTCTCTCTCCCTCTATTGCTCTCTCTCCCTCTCTCTTCCTCTCTATTTCTCCCTCTCTGCCTCTTTCTCTCTCTCCCTCTCTCTTCCTATCTATTTCTCCCTCTCTCTCTCTTTCTCTCTCCCCCGTCTCTCTTCCTCTCTCTCTCTCTCTCTCTCTCTCTCTCTCGCCGTCAGATGACCTGTGTGAACTGAAAGCGGAGCGCCCCTGTGTGGAGCACGAGCTGACGGCCAAAGAGAGGGAGTCATTGCAGGAGAACGACAAAAAGAAGGAGAAGGAGGTGGAGGTGGGGAATGGAGAGAAGGGGCAAAAGGAGGAGAAGGAGGGTGAGATGGTGAAAGAGGAAGTGGCGGTGGAGAGAGAGGAAGAGAGAGAGGAGGAGAGCGGGATGACGGAGGAAGAGGAGCTGGAGGAGTTGAGGTCTCAGGTGCTTCAGCTACTGCAGGAGCTGGAGGACACAAGAGAGATCTCCCAACGCCATGAGGACAGCTTCATGGAGCTACAGGGTGAGTGTGTGTGTGTGTGTGTGTGTGTGTGTGTGTGTGTTGGAGTGTACGTCTGTGTGTGTGTGTGTGTGTGTGTGTGTGTGTGTGTGTGTGTGAGAGAGTGTCTGTGTGTGTGTCTGTGTTTGTGTATGAGGGAGAGAAAGAGAGATCTCCCAACCCCATGAGGATAGCTTCATGGAGCTGGAGGATACCTGAGGTTAGGAATACCCCCGAGCTTTACATCAGTGGGGCTCTACATAAGGACGGGTCAGCTCCAGCTCCCCCTGTCCTCAGTTGTGGAGGAGTTGCCAAGTGCAGACTTTCCCTCACATATAGGGACTCGGAAGACCAACTTACCAGGGAAGCAGGAATAAGAACAAGATCCGGCAGGAAGTGGGCCGCCAGCACTGCAGTTAACCAGGCGGAATCTTCTCTGAGGACCAAGGAGACCATCGGGAACCTTTGCACTGGAAGGCAGGGTCTAGGAACATCCCATTTCCAGCAGTGGTCAAAGTCCACTCCCAGGGAAAAGAGGACCATGATCCAGGATGAAGTCCGAAGCCTTGAGGAAGAAGGAAGAAGAGCTAAGTCCATCGAGCTCGCAACTCAAGGTGCCTGGACAAGGTGGAACCTTCCCAAAAGGACCATTACGTGGAGTGAGATGTGGCGGTTGGAGCCGTTCCGTATCTCCTTTATGCTCCGAGCAGTGTACGACACCCTACCGACCCCAGTCAACTTGCACAGGTGGGGAATGAGGGAGGACCCACTGTGCAGGTTGTGTGGCGGTAAAGGAACCATGGCGCACATCCTATCAGGGTGCAAAACAGCATTGACCCAGGGGAGGTATAGGTGGCGCCATGACAAGGTGTTGGCCCAGCTCGCAGACATCCTGGAGCAAGAGAGGAGGAGGAAACGTCCAGCCAAAACGAAACCGCTGTTGAGTACCATCTCCTTTGTAAAAGAGGGGCAAAGACCAGCCTTCCAAAGCCAAGCCAAGCAGAATCTCCTGCAGTCAGCCCAGGGATGGGTTTTGGAGGTCGATCTGGGGAGGAAACTCCACTTCCCAGAGGCGGTACTGTCCACAACTCTAAGACCAGACATCATCATGTGGTCCCTAGAGGGTAAGAAGATCATCCTGGTGGAACTAACAGTCCCGTGGGAAGAGAACTGTGAGGAGGCGGCAGAGAGAAAGAAAATGAAGTACCAACAACTTGTCCAAGACTGCCGGGACAAGGGGTGGACAACATGGCTGATGACAGTAGAAGTGGGTTGTCGAGGATTCCCAGCTCAGTCAGCTTGGAATCTGATGACAAGGGTTGGTCTAAGAGGCCACGTGAGAAAAACAGCTGTTCGTCGGTTGGGAGAAGCGGCAGAGAGAGCCTCCTGTTGGCTCTGGCATAAGAGAGAGGACACTAGCTGGAAGCCTGGAGGAGGGGGGCAGTGACTTGGCCAATTACTGCTGACCCGCCAACTGGAGAGTGTTGTGGGTAAGGGTCGAAACACTCTGAGAAGGTTGGGGACCACCTGACGACCCCTCCTCCAGGCCAAGGCTTCATCCATTAGAAATGGATTAGTAATAGCATCTTTGATGTATTATAAAACTGAACTCCCTGGGAAACCAGTGACTTCCAGGAAAGTCTGGATGGCAACCGAGGAAGGTCGGTGGCGCTGGAAAGACAGCTGACCTCCAGGAAAGACTGGCGGGGTAACAGGGGCTAGCAACCCCTGTTGCAGCACTTGCAAGAGGGCACCAAGCAAGCTACTGAAACGACAAATAAGCAATACCCCCAGAGTCTCCCGAGAGGGGGGGAGGATGAGAGACTCACTAGGACAGATTCAATGGCAACGACCAGGACAGTGACACAGACGCAGAGAAGGCTCAAACAAACCACCTTGACCGGGGAGACATTGGAAGTGAAATGCAATTGCGGAAAGATCTGCAAAGGTGCAAGAGGGCTCAAAATACACCAGAGTAAATCCAAGTGTGGACAAGGACGGATGCAGGCACACCGCTCAGACGAACAGTCTGGTGAGACGCAGGAGAACCCTAGGCAGGAAGCACACCATAGTCCTAGAGATCTCTCAGTGCATGCCATCCCCCAAGAGCACACAAGGAGAACCTCGAATGCCACCCCAGAAAGCCCACCCCAGCCAACGAAGGAAAGACTCAAGTGGCCTAAGATATGTGATACCAAAGAGTGGTTCATGCTTGATGAAGATCTGGACAAGGTGCTGGAAGCTGCTCAAGCAGGATCAGCAGAAAGAAAGGAGGATTCACTGACAGCCATCACCTATAGCTTGGCAAAAGAACGGTTTGGAACAGTGCCAAGGAGAGAGAACAAAGACAGACGAGAAAATCAGGATAATAGAAGAGAAAGAAAGATCAAACAACTTAGGAAGGAGATTAAAACCCTGAAAAAGCAATTCAAATTGGCAAGCACGGAAGAAAAGGAAGGAATTAAAGAACTGACAGCCAGCCTCCGCGAGCAGCTCATCAGAGCAAGAAGAGCGGAGGGGTTAAGACAGAGGAGGAAAAAACAGGAAGCTGCACGAGCCCAGTTTATAAAAGACCCTTACCGTTTCACCAAATCACTTTTGGGAGAGGCGAGATCTGGGACTCTAACAAGTTCCAAGGAGGAGGTGGAGGAGTTTGTTGAAGAGTCATTCAGTGACCCATCAAGAAACGAAGCCTTAGCAGAAGATCACGGGCTTGGCACCATCAATCCACCATCAACATCCCTGAGCATAGATGTTCCATCATGGAGAGAGGTTCAAGAGGTCGTCAAGCATGCTAGATCATCTTCGGCTCCAGGTCCCAGCGGTATACCTTACAAAGTATACAAAAGATGCCCCAAGCTCCTCCGAAGGCTGTGGAAGCTTATGCGGGTAATCTGGTCCAAAGGAACCGTCCCAACAAGCTGGAGAAGAGCAGGAGGATGCTTTGTGCCGAAAGAACGGGGATCCACACAGATCAACCAGTTCCGAACCATTTCCCTGCTCAGTGTGGAGGGTAAGATCTTCTTTTCCGTGCTGGCCAGAAGAATGAGCGCCTATATGTGCCAGAATGGATACATTGACACCTCTATCCAGAAGGGCGCGATCGAAGGGTTCTCTGGGTGCTTGGAGCACACAGGGGTCCTCAGCCAACTTATCCAAGAAGCAAAGGAGAAGAAAGGGAACCTAACAGTTGCCTGGCTTGATTTTGCCAATGCATACGGGTCTATCCCCCATAACTTGATTCAAGTGGCTATGGACCATTACCACATCCCACATCACATCCAGGGCATAATCACCGGCTACTTTGGAGACATCAAGCTACAATTCCAGTCAGCCATGTTTATAACAAAATGGCAGCCAGTGGAGAAGGGAATAGTGACCGGGTGTACCATCTCTCCCATCTTGTTCGTCATGGGAATGAACCTGATCATCAATGCAGCAAGTACAAAGTCAAGAGGACCAAAGACTGCTGCAGGAAGTCAACAGCCAGTGATCAGGGCATTCATGGATGACCTTACCGTCATAACACCAACCCATGTGCAAGCAAGATGGGTCCTGGCGGAACTAGATCGTATGGCTACTTGGGCGAAGATGATCTTCAAGCCCAAGAAATCAAGATGTCTGGTGATTCAAAAGGGCAAAACAACGGAGAGGTTCAAGCTGCTTGTTCAAGGGGAAGTGATCCCGAACATCCAGGGGAACCCTATTAAATGCCTTGGGAAGTGGTATGATGATTCCCTGTCAGACAAAAACAGCATCTCCAGCACCTTAAAACAAGTTGAAGAATGGTTAACCAAAATTGACAAGTCTGGCCTGCCAGGGAAATATAAGTGCTGGATCTACCAACATGGCCTACTCCAAAGACTTATGTGGCTTCTCACCATCTACGAAGTGCCAATAACATCAGTTGAAGGGATGGAGAGAAAGTTCAACAAGCACCTTCGAAGATGGTTAGGAATACCCCCGAGCTTTACATCAGTGGGGCTCTACATAAGGACGGGTCAGCTCCAGCTCCCCCTGTCCTCAGTTGTGGAGGAGTTTAAAGTTGCCAAGTGCAGACTTTCCCTCACATATAGGGACTCGGAAGACCAACTTACCAGGGAAGCAGGAATAAGAACAAGA
>NC_137912.1:20233328-20238328 GCF_963457725.1 Sprattus sprattus
ATGTCTATGAGCCTTACACTTCACATTGGATTAGTTCTTCATTACATACACAAGCTCTCCCTCTCGCTCTCTCACACACTCTCACTCTCTCACACACTCTAAGTCATACTTTCCAGAAGTTTCTTTGGCCTTTGGCTGTGTTTCTCATTGCTGTTCAGCACCAGGATCTCTTTGCAATGCCTCATCACGGCTGCTCACTCTCTCCGCACCCACCCTCCCTCTCTCTGTCTCCCCCCCCCCTCTCTCTGTCTCTGTCTCGGTCTCTCCCCCCTCTTTCTGTCTCTCTGTCTCCGTCTCTGTCTCTGTCTCTGTCTCTCTCCATCCCCCTCTATCTGTCTCTCCCCCCTCTCCTTCTCTATCTCTTACAATCACTATCCATTACTCCACTGGCTCAAGTTTAAATAAAATGGAGAAAGTCCCACTACCATAGTCAGCATAGTCAGCTTATCATGTCCTTGTGGCTGTAAGCACACACACTTTATGTCTCAAAGTGGATTGCCAAAATACAGAGGAGAGACAGACAGAGACAGACAGAAAGAGAGAGAGACAGACAGATAGAGAGAGACAGATAGAGAGAGACTGAGAGAGAGAGACTGAGAGAGAGAGACAGAGGGAGAGGGATAGAGGGAGAGGGATAGAGAGAGAGACTGAGAGACAGAGGGAGAGGGAGAGAGAGAGACAGAGAGAGAGAGACAGACAGAGAGAGACTGAGAGAGAGAGACACAGAGGGAGAGAGAGAGACAGAAGAGAGAGACAGAAGAGAGAGAGAGATATATCCAGCAGAAAGGGACTGATCATAAACATGAGTAAGTGATTTGGCTCTGTGTTTGACAGACTTAACTGTGAGGAACAAAGTGGCTGATGGGATACTGCTGTCCAGGCAGAGCCATGTAGAGAGACATGAGGGAGTCATGATGAGGTTCAGCAGTCTGTTTATGAAGTCATATGATTTAATGTTTAATGGTTCAAGGTCAAAATCAGTGGGGCCTTTGTTTGCAGCTTGGCTCCTGGGAAGGTTACGTTAGGAGTGAAAGGTAACAGAAGGACACACACACACACACACACACACACACACACACACACACACACACACACACACACACACACACACACACACACACACACACACATACACACACACACACTTGAAAACACACATACATGCAAACATACATACACACATGCATGTGCGGGTTCAAACCAATACCCACAGTCTGCCTAGCCCCTCTCCGGAGGTCAGATGGTATGCTCTATGGGGCCCTAGTCCCTTCTCCTAATATAGTCCCAAACTTGTAAACAACATGACACTCAATCTGCTGTGGGCACATTACACACACCAGCTGATTGCAGATTCACCGGACCTGAGCCAGAGCCCAGACAGAGTTGTTATAGATCCGCAGCTTTCGGGGATGCCGGTCAAAGTGCTCTGATTATGGACCAGTTTCAAACAGCTCTGTCCCTTGGCAGGGTAATACTACTTCTACTATATAATTATATACTTATACTATATAATACTATTATAATACTACTTCTGCTACTACTTCTACTGCTGCTACTGCTGCTACTATCACTAGTACTACTGCTACTAATACTACTGCTACTTCTACTTCTACAGACAAGGTCACTTTACACAAACATCAAAACATACCAAAACAAATAAACAAATAAATCTTAAACACGTTGCTAGTAAAGTTTTCATCCCCTGGTGAAGTTCTGCCACAGTTGGCCTCAGAGGGGTAATGTGATTGTTGTTGTTGTTCTAGATGTCAGTCAGATTTGGCGAGTCATTCTTGTTTATATGATGATGCAGAGATGGATAACATGTGTGTGTGTGTGTGTGTGTGTGTGTGTGTGTGTGTGTGTGTGTGTGTGTGTGTTAGTGTGTGTCAAGAGAGATGGAATGTTAGGATGACTGGAAAGGAAGCCTGGCCAGGTGTCAAGGCAGTTGCGGTTTGTGTGTGTGTGTGTGTGTGTGTGTGTGTGTGTTTGTGTGTGTGTACGTGTGATTAGAGGGTAGATTGAAGTGTGACACTCAATATATCATCCCTCCACATAAACAACATCTTATTCTGCATACTCAACATCATGTGACCCAACCGCTGCGCTGTGATTAGTCAGGTGGGGTCTTACTTATTGTCATGTGATTAATCTCTGCTCTGTGATTGGTCAGGTGAGGTGGACCAGCTGAAGGATGAGTGCCGCACGCTCATAGAGGAGTGCCAGGCTCTGAAGGATGACAACATTAAGCTGACTGAGAAGCTCCAAATCCTGCATCAGAAAACCAGGTGAGTGGCTGTGCCACCTGCCAATCAACCCAGCCAACTAGTCATATCTCTACTAGCACAGTAAGATCACCATAAAGTAGAGGTTTCAAATTCCCGACCCGGCCCACCAAGTGATTTCATCCGGGCTGCCAGCTCCTCAGAATGTTGCAAAAAGTTTGATTGATTTGAATGGGCCACCCCACGTTTACCGCTGCCATTGGCAGTTTTGTGCTTCTAATTCACATCTTTCATATCATTCCGCAACTAGTCCGGTCATTTAATGTAATGAAAACATGTGAATGAAGTCAGCAAGTAATGGGTTGCTACGGAACACCTGAAACTACACAGTTCTATTTGCGTGAAGAACAATTTTTTCTTAGCAGAAGTCACGAAATTTTGGAGGAATGTCCTCTATCGTTTTGACCGAAGTAAGTAACCGAATAATAAGCGGGAAAATGTATAGCCCGGCGATCATTATCGGAAAATAAATGTAGCTGTGTGTCAAAGGCAAACATTTCAGTGCGTATTCTGTGGCTCTGGACAAGAGTACTGACATAAATGATAATGCTCAGCTCGCGATTTATTTCTGCCGTGTTAACAGCCAGTTTGAGAGGAATAACTTTGTGTAAAAAAAAAAAAGTTAGGATATATTTGAGCAACTGTGTGATGCAATTGAGCATGCTGGATTGTCATGAAAGTCGCTCCCAGGAATAACAACAGACGGTGCACCTTCAATGATCAGTATATTAGTAAACTATTAATTTTTGATCACTATAGATGGAAAGATGCTGTATTATTGCAAATAAATGAAATTATACATTTGGTAAATATATTTGTTATATTTTATATACGGTAACACTTTAACCTTTGAGTGACTCTCGTTCTCTTTGGTAAGGTTACCTTGCGTCAATATTTGGAGTCTGTGGTTTTGACAGTGACTACAAGGTGGTGAAATGTAAACCATGTATACATCAGCTCTTGTGATCTGGTGCAGGCATGTTGCTGTGGGGCTAGAGGATTATCTTCTCAAACTGTCCTCCGTGATCAATGAGCAGAGAGACAGAAATAACAAACGCCAGGAGACTTTGTCTTTGACCTTTACTCTCCTCTCTCTCTCTCTCTATCTGTCTCTCCCTCTCTCTATCTCTCTCTCTTTCCCTCTCACTCTATCTCTCTCTCTTCCTCTTACTTTCTCTCTTTCTTTCTCTCTCTCTCTCTCCCTCCCCCCCCCCCCCCCCCCCGCCCTCACCTGCCCATGGAACATATACCGCCCCCGCCCTCTCTACTGCCCCAGGAACATAACAATGTACTCTCCCTCTTTACTGGATCTGTCCTTTTCTAGTGTCTCTTCCTTTCTGCGTCCCCCCGTTCTTCCCTTTCTCATTCCCACATTATGTCTTCTTCTTACACCTCTATAATCGTACTTCGGTCTTTTCTTTCTGTCTGTCAATAAAATGCTCCCCCGCTTTTTCTTTCTCTGTTGCCTCCCACCCTGCCTCTCATACAGCATGTGGGGTCTCCATTCCCACCCCCGCCCCCCTCTCTCTCTCCCTCCATATCTCTCCTTCTCTCACTCCCTCAGTACGTGGGGTCTCCACCCCTCCCCGTCTCTGTCTCTCTCCATCCATCTCTCTGTCCAACTCTCTCCCTCCATCTCTCTCTCTCCCTCACTCTTTCTCTCTCCCTCTCTCATCCTCCCTCCCTCTCCCTCCCTCTCTCTCCCTCCATCTCTCTCCTTCCCCCTCTCTCAGTCTGTCAGTAAGTGGGGCCCCATCGGTCTGTGTATAGTATGCTAGCTGTGTGGTGTTGGCATTGGCATTTTGTGTTTATCACAGACTCTTTGGCTAAACCTCTGCTGGACTCTCTCTCTCTCTCTCTCTCTCTCTCTCTCTCTCTCTCATCTTTCTCTCTCTCTCTCTCTCTCATCTTTCTCTCCGTCTCTGTCAGTGCATGGGGCGCCTCATCTGTGTGTGTTCAGATGTGGCTCTGACAGTGTGTGTGTGTGTGTGTGTGTTTGTGTGTGTGTGTGTGTGGTAATCTGGACTCTCTGTTTAAACCCTGTACTGAGCTCTCTGTCTCTCAGACTCTACCTGGGACCCAATTGTCTCTGTCCGTGTGTTGGTGTGTGTGTGTGTGTGTGTGTGTGTGTGTGTGTGTTTGGTGTTTAGTGTGTGTTTGTGTGTGTGTGTGTGTGTGTGTGTGTGTGTGTGTGTGTGTGTGTGTGTGTGTGTGTGTGTGTGTGTGTGTGTGTGTGTGTGTGTGTGTGTGTGTGTGTGTGTGTGAGTGTGTGTGTGTGGGTGTGTGTGTGAGTACAGTATGCTAACTGTGTGGCTTTGGCACTGAAAGTTTGTATTATTTACAGCTTCTCTGTCTAACCCTCCCTGATGTACACACACAGAGACACAGACACACACAGAGACACAGACACAGACACAGACACAGACACAGACACAGACACAGACACAGACACAGACACAGACACAGACACAGACACAGACACAGACACAGACACAGACACAGACACAGACACAGACACAGACACAGACACAGACACAGACACAGACACAGACACAGACACAGACACACACACACACACACATACACACACACACACATACTCTTTCTCTTATGGTGGGGTTTCGCTGCATCTCAGTCTTCAGTCTTCATCCTTTAGCACTGAGGCCACAATGATGTTTAACCTGCATAAGGGTCTGTGTGTGTGTGTGTGTGTGTGTG
>NC_137912.1:20240828-20250828 GCF_963457725.1 Sprattus sprattus
TCATTCAGTCTGCATTTTTCCAAAACTGATTACGAGAATCTAAAATGTCGTCCTGGATGGAGTAAAATACTTCCTTCTGTCCCAGATGGACATTATGGAAAACCTGGACCTTTACCCTGAGATTCAGGTGAGACCTTCTGTAGGGGAGTGGCAAGGGGCAAGGTTTGCTCCTCAGTTTAAGAGCACTGCAGCTGTCACCCTTCAACAGTATCAGCTAGAGGGCACTCTATCAGGTCTGTGTGTGAGGGTGAGGAGGTCACTCTATCAGGTGTGTGTGTTAGGAGGGCACTCTATCAGGTGTGTGTGAGGGTGAGGAGGGCACTCTATCAGGTGAGTGTGAGGGTGAGGAGGGTGAAGAGGTCACTCTATCAGGTGAGTGTGAGGTTGAGGGTGAAGAGGTCACTCTATCAGGTGAGTTTGAGAGTGAGGGTGAGGAGGTCACTCTATCAGGTGTGTGTGTGAGGAGGGCACTCTATGAGGTGTGTGTGAGGGTGTGGAGGACACTCTATCAGGTGTGTGTGAGGGTGTGGAGGACACTCTATCAGGTGTGTGTGAGGGTGTGGAGGATGAAGAGGTCACTCTATCAGGTGTGTGTGAGGGTGTGGAGGACACTCTATCAGGTGTGTGTGAGGGTGTGGAGGACACTCTATCAGGTGTGTGTGAGGGTGTGGAGGACACTCTATCAGGTGTGTGTGAGGGTGAGGAGATCTATGCTCTCTGCGGTGTGAAGGAGTCAGGGTGGCTTCATCCCCTAAAGGCAGTTAGCGATCTATGCACAACCCCCTGCTCTCAAAAGAGAATGGTTGATCTCCTGTGGAGACTTGCACATGGAGCAATAGCTTCAAACAGACACAGAACACACCTAGATCCAGCGTATGGGAGAGGTGTTTTTTCTGCTAAGATTGTGAACCGTTAACACGCTTATTTGACAATCTCCTCTCCTTCTCTCTCTTTCCCATCTCTCTTCCTCCCTTCCTCTCCTCTCCCTCTCTCTCTTTCCCCTCTCTCTCTCTCCCTCCCTTCCTCTCCTCTCCCTCTCTCTTTTTCCCCTCTCTCTCTCCCTTCCTCTCCTCTCCCTCTCTCCCACCCTTCTCCTCCTCTACCTCTCTCTCTTTACCCTCTCTCTCCCTCCCTCCCTTCTCTCCTCTCCCTCTCTCTCTTTCCCCTCTCTCTCCCTCCCTTACTCTTTCTATCTCTCTCTCCCTTCTCTCTCTCCCTCTCTCTCAGTGTGAGAGTCTGAAGGAGGAGTTCCAGGACCTTCAGGGCCTCTACGAGACCAGCCAGAAGGAGAGGGCGGGGCTGGAGGATGAGCTTAAGCGCTGTAAGGCAGAGCTAGAGCGCTTGGCTGGGAGAAAGGCCCAGGTGAGTCCTGGCCCAAAGGCCAGATATGTGAAACAAGGAATGGTTTATATATGCATGCAAGAAAAGACTGCTTTTCTTTGGAGTCATCAAAGGAGGTACATAACACCACACACACCCAAACACAGATACACACACACACCCACACACACACACACACACACACACACACACACACACACACACACACACACACACACACACACACACACAGGTCTGACAGGTGGCATGAGGGCTGCAATGTTAACCCATATACATTCTCTGTCTGTCAGCACATGATGCCAACTCTGTTACTAATGTGTACATGTCGGCTAGCTAATGACGGCAACGTGTTCGACCAGCGTGTGTGTGTCCAGTGTGTGTGTGTCCAGTGTGTGTGTGTGTGTCCAGTGTGTGTATCCAGCGTTTGTGTACCCGTTGTATTCTTGTTGCACTCAAGTGACGAGCTGTCCACATCTGATGTTTTTTATTGTTCAACATGTCTCTCAGCTTTGTACATGAGATCCTGTCTTACTCGTACTGGGGCCGTGTGTGTGTGTGTTATCTGACTGTGTGTATGTGTGTGCTCATTTACTTAGTCTTGTCTGACGAGTGTCCAGTGTACCAAGTTATTAAATCCTTTAATTTCAAGACCTTTTGACCACATGTTGCTTATTTAATTATAGTTATTCTACATGTAAAACATGAATTTGTGTACCAATGTGCACTTACATAAAGGTTCACTAATATATTCAAACATCTAACGACACTAATGCTAGCTAATGCTGACTTATCAATACAACCCCCACTGTCTCTCAGTCTTTTATCCCCCCCAAAGTAGCTTGGCAACCAAACTCCCCCAAAGACCTTTAAATGTTACTGTCAGTAGTCTCAACAAGTCTCATGTCACTCACCTGTCCTCCATATTTGTAGTTCCTCTTGTGATTAACCCCTCATCCACACTGTAGTGTTGCCTACAACTCCCAGATTTCCTTCTGCTTGATATAAAACTGGTAGGAGTGGGGGCACAATTCAGTATGGGCAGAGATCTTTAAACGGTACCATGGCGACCTCAGATTTTTTTAGTTTGTGGGGACCTGGAAACATGTTCCTGGAAACCTTGAGGTCACCATGTTGCCTTTAACCATCTTTGGTGTATATCTAATGGTGGTCTCTTTCTGTTTCCCCTCTCCCTGTGTGGCATGCCATGGCTTTTTCTGTTGTGCCCCGACCCATGTGTACCCATACTGCCGTATAACCAAACTACGCCACACCACACCATGCATTGCCATGCATCCTACCCACCCACAACAACGCACAATATCAAATTCTGAACAAATTTGATGTCTCTTGATGATCCATCTATCTCTTTCTCTATATCTACCTCTCTCTTCTATCTCTCTATCTATCTCTTCTATCTCTCTATCTATCTACCTCTCGCTTCTATCTCTCTATCTCGCTCTATCTATCTATGTATATCTCTTCGTTTGGTTGTGTCTCTCTGTCTCCCTTTCATCTCATTCTCTGACCTCTGTTCCTATATGACCACGTGGTGTTTTTTTTTTGCTGTCAATATGCATGTGTACCTACTTTTACCTCTCCATGTGAAATTGTTTTCTTGTTGTCTTGTCTGTCAATCTTTTTATTTGGCTTTTTTATTTACTTTTTTTTTTTTTTTTTTTTCTCATCCCCTTACCTCCCTCTTCTTTCTCCTCCTCCTCCTTCCATCCCTGCGATCTCCCTGTTTTTCTTTCCCCTAGAACTCCTCTCCTCCGCCTGAGTCCTCTATTATCTCCGTCCCCTTCATAGGAATGGTTGTAATAGTGGCGCTGCTTTGGTGCTGGTGGTCCGAGCTGGCTTCCCAAAGGGGATAAAGGTATGGCTGTGTCCTTTCTCTGTCCAATATGCTCCACCAAAGACACACGTCTCCTAAAGAGAAACGTCATCAAAGGATCCAGAAAAGCAGCAGAAGAAGAGCAGCCGAGATCTGATTCTAGAATCAGAATCAGAATCGGAATCAGAATCAGAATCAGAATCAGAATCAGTTCCAGGGTCTGTCATTGGAGGGAATTGGCTAATGACTGAAAACTCTGCTGCTATGATTGGTCAGTGGATCCAAACAGTTCAGCGATTAAACAGGACATCTGTTAGTTTTGGTCTTCATTTTGCCTGTGATGGAAGTGCACATTGTTTCACAATTGCTGAGGTTACCCATGTGTTCTGATAGATGAATGAATCTAATTATAAATATTAATATTATCAAACATCCTGTAATAATTATCAAATCTGTAATACATAAATGTGGTCCATCTGTTCAGTGTGGCTTTCTGCCGGGGTACAAAATAATGACTAAACCACCGGAATAAATAAAACATTTTTTTTTTTACATTCAGAGAAGCAGGTAAAAGGTGGATTTGTGTACTACTGATGAATCATAGACCACCAGGCAGATTGCCAACCAAAACAACCTCACAATATTATTATTATTAATAATAATAATAATAATAATAATAATAATAATAATAATAATAATAATAATAATAACATCCATTGCTGAAGATTGTTCATAAGGGTGTGGTATCATATGAATGATCTGATGAAGAGTCGCTGTTGTGGAGGCTCAGCTGTGTGTGTGTGTGTGTGTCGCCAAGCCAAGCCCTGCTTCAAGTGTGCCTAAAAAAGCACTTCTCTGCGGTCACATTATTTCAGCGGTCTGTGCAAGACCAGTGTGCTAAATGGCATGAATGAGGGGAATGAATGGCAATGGAGGAACTGCAGCTCTGTCAACACCTCAGTCTCTTCACGTCTCTAAACCCCTTCAGCTTCAGATTCCACATAGTTGCCAGCATACCCACAACACCACATCACACCACAAGCCAATCACTCACAGGCTGGTAGCTTTTAATATGTTTTACGGCGCAGGAGATTTCAGCTTTGAGTAACATTAGCAACCAATTGGGGATGAAATTGTGAGACGTCACGTCACGTCACATCAGGTCTTAAAACAATTAACAAACCATGTGTTCTTTGTGCTTTTACTGTAGAAGAACACTGCTAGTCACTACATGGAACCCATGACTAAAGTAGGCTTTGTAGAACCCCATTTTGGAAGCTTTCAATCTGATTTAATTTAGTTTTTGTTAAAAAAATAGGTACTATAGAATGTTCAGTTTCTGAAAAAAATCAGTAGATAGATAGATAGATAAATACTCTATTAATCCCGTGGGGAAATTCTGGGATCTTGCAGCTCTCACATATTTACAATAATTACAAACAATATATACACACATTACAAACAATACAATTCAGCTATGTACATGGTGTAAAATGCATAATAATTAAAGTTTCATGGCAGCTGGGACGAATGACCTCCTAGCTTGCCCCGCATCCGTCTCTCTACCACAGTCCCCAGTGAGTCCAGGTTCTGCCCCACCACTGAGCTCGCCTTTCTGATTAGTTTGTCCAGCCGCCCAGTGTCCCTCTTAGATGTGTTGCCTCCCCAGCAGACTGCAGCAAAAAAGAGCACGCTCGCCATAACAGATTGATAAAACATGCACAGCATCTCTTTACATATATCAAATGACCTGAGTTTTCTCAGGAAGAACAATCTGCTCTGTCCCTTTTTATATGTAGCACCTGCGTTAGCTGACCAGTTCAGCTTGTCGTCGAGATGCACCCCCAGGAACTTGTAGGTCTGCACCACCGCGATGTCCTTGCCCTGAATGTTAATAGGCTGCAAATGTGGCTTAGACCTACGAAAGTCAATGACCAACTCTTTGGTCTTGCTGGTGTTTAGGAGTAGGCCATTCCTGTCACTCCAGTCGCCGAAGGCTCTCGCCAGTTCCCTGTACTCCCCCTCCTGCTCCTCCCTCACACACGCCACTATAGCCGTGTCGTCAGAGTATTTTTGGACATGACAGGTCTCAGAATTGTAGATGAAGTCAGATGTGTAGAGGGTGAAATGGAACGGAGCCAGCACAGTCCCCTCAAAGCCCCAGTGCTACTCACAACTATGTCAGATGCACAGCTCCCCAGTCTGACAAACTGCGGCCGTCCTGTTAAATAGTCCGTGATCCAGGAAGTAAAGAAGGGATCCACCCCCATCCTTTCGAGCTTTTCTCCAAGTAGGAGAGGCTGGATGGTGTTAAAAGCGCTCGAAAAGTCAAAGAACAAAATCCTCACTTGACTTCCCGGCTCGTCCAGGTAGGAGTAGGCCCGGTGAAGCAAGTAGAGGACAGCATCATCCACTCCTACTCTCTCCCTGTACCCGAACTGCAGGGCGTCAAGTGCATGTTCAGTCAGAGGTCTCAGGTGACGAAGAACCAGCCGCTCAAGTGTCTTCATGACGTGAGATGTGAGGGCTACCGGTCTGAAGTCGTTGAGCACGGCCGGGCGTCCAGTCTTGGGTACTGGCACGAGACATGACGTTTTCCACAGAACCGGGACCCTCCCTGACTGTAGGCTCAGGTTGAAGAGCTCTTGAAGAGGCTCGGCTAGTTGATCAGCACAGACCTTTAGCAGCCTCGGGCAAACTTCATCCGGGCCAGCCGCCTTTCCTGCGTTCAATTTCTTCAGCTCCACCTTAACCTCGGCAGCTGTGAGGCACAGGGGGAGGATTGGAGGGGGAGGGGGCTCATCCGTGATGTTAGGGCTGTACCTGTGAGGAGGAGCTGGTGAAGGGAGAGGGCAGGCTGCTGCTGGAGGAGAAGTGGGGGGGAGGACGGGAGAGCTGATGATGATGAGGCCACTGAGTCAAACCTGTTGTAGAAGTGATTGAACTCATTGGCCTTGGCCACATCAGGGGCTGTAGCCAGACTGCCCTTCTGCTTGTAGCCCGTGATGGTCTTCATTCCCCTCCACACCTCTCTGGTGTTGTTGTGCTGCAGCTTCCTTTCCACCTTCATTTTATAATCCCTCTTGGCCTGCTTCAGGCTCCTCTTCAGCTCTCGTTGTACGAGCCTGCGCTTCTCCCGGTCACCCTCTCTGTATGCTGCCTTTTTCTGATTCAGGAGCTTCTTGATGTCACAAGTGATCCAGGGTTTATTGTTTGGAAAACAGCGCACAGTCCTCGCTGGTACAATCATGTCCCTGCAGAATGTCATGTAGCCAGTGTAGCAATCAACCCTCCTGTCAACTTCAACGACTCCCCTATTTCCCTCTGTGTCTTGCAGTACATCCCAGTCCGTGCATTCATAGCAGGCCCGCAGAGCTTCTTTGGCCTCTGGTGTCCACTTCCTGAATGTACGGGTGGTGACAGGCTGCCTCACAACACAGGGTTTACAGGAGGGCTGGAGTAGGACCAGGTTGTGATCTGATCTGCCAAGTGGTGGGAGGGCTGTAGCGGTGTATGCCTCCTTTACATTTGCATAGAGAAGATCGAGGGTCTTATTTTCTCTGGTGGGACAGTCAACATACTGCACAAAGCCAGTTAGATGGGAGGAGAGACTGATGATAAGAGCCCCAAGATGATTACTGCCAGGCTTTACCAGACTAAATATCTACCAGGCTACCAGGCTCTACCAGACCAAATATCTACCAGGCTACCAGGCTCTACCAGACCAAATATCTACCAGGCTACCAGGCTCTACCAGACTAATCATCTACCAGGCTCCCAGGCTCTACCAGACTAACTATCTACCAGCCTACCAGACTAAATATCTACCAGGCTACCAGGCTCTACCAGACCAAATATCTACCAGGCTCTACCAGACTAAATATCTACCAGGCTCTACCAGACTAAACATCTACCAGACTCTACCAGACTAAATATCTACCAGGCTACCAGACTAAATATCTACCAGGCTACCAGGGTCTACCAGACCAAATAGCTACCAGGCTACCAGGCTCTACCAGACCAAATATCTACCAGGCTACCAGACTAAATATCTACCAGGCTACCAGGCTCTACCAGACCAAATATCTACCAGCTCTACCAGACTAAATATCCACCAGGCTACCAGACTAAATATCTACCAGGCTACCAGGCTCTACCAGACCAAATATCTACCAGGCTCTACCAGACCAAATATCTACCAGGCTACCAGACTAAACATCTACCAGGCTACCAGGCTCTACCAGACCAAATATCTACCAGGCTACCAGGCTCTACCAGACCAAATATCTACAAGGCTACCAGACTAAATATCTACCAATTCAATTCAATTCAATTTTATTTGTATAGCGCCATAACAATACAATTGCCTCTCGGCGCTTAACAGAGCCCAGAGCCTGAACCCCCTTAGTGCATGCACAACGGCAACAGGGGCAAGAAAAAACTCCCTGTTAGGCAGGAAGAAACCTTGAGCAGAACCACGGCACATAAGGGGGGACCCATCTGCTTGAGGTCGGCTGGGTGGAGACAGGAAGGTGGGACGGGGGGAAGGGGGGAAGGGGAAGGGTAGTGTGGCAGAAGGGGAAAGGAAGCAACAGGGGCAATACACAGCCAGCATTTGGTCACTGGACATATGTGTACGTACATCTGGTGGTAAATACATGATACAGACAAGACCAGATTACTGTGGCAATAGGGTTATTGTTACAGGGGTAGGGGATGTAGGGACAGAGAAACATTTCGGTGGAGGCAATAATGTATATTGTACATAAATGCTAGCATAGGGTATTGGGTAGAGTAGGTGTACGGCAATGCAGTGGGTGCGGTTGGCCGAGGGTTTCTCTAGGTAGACCAGGTAGAGAGACTACGTGCAGAGTGGTGGGGGTGGGGAGGGAAAGTTCCACATCCATCAGCGATTGGAACACGCCTGGCTCCGGGGAGGCAGTGGACCTTGCAGGGGCCGCTTGTTAAAGGGGGGGGTGTGGACATCTCGGACCATGGAGCTGCCGATGACCAGGGTGGGGGTCGTCACATCCAGCGGGAGAAGTCGTCAAGGGGATGATGACTGAGTTGAGGGCCCAGGATGGGGAGCAGGGCGGCGTGGGCGATGCTGGTGATGCTCTGGAGCCGGTCTGCAGGGGCGATTCGGGGCGGGCTGAGGAGGGGAGTGATCAGGCCCAGGAGGCTCCTCCTGATCCATCTAACAAACAGGAAATGACGAATCAGTCTGCAGGTCTGTCAGTCGGGAATCAGCACGAAAAAACACACAGATGAATCATTTCACCAACCAGGGACATGTCACCTGTGTGTCGGTTTGCCTGTTGCATATTGCAATATTTAGATATGTTTAGTTTTTCTGGCATTGAACATTTTGTTTTTTGTTGTGATCTGTTTGCCGGGGCCGTACATGCATCCACTCGGCAAACAGGAAACACATTTGATGTTGCGGTACTAACATTGAACATTTTGTTTTTTGCTGTGATCTGTTTGCCGGGGCCGTACATGCATCCACTCGGCAAACAGGAAACACATTTGATGTTGCGGTACTAAATTACAAGTAGTAATTTAATTTGTTTTTTGTTGTGATCTGTTTGCCGGGGCCGTACATGCATCCACTCGGCAAACAGGAAACACATTTGATGTTGCGGTACTAAATTACAGGTAGTAATTTAATTTGTTTTTTGTTGTGATCTGTTTGCCGGGGCCGTACATGCATCCACTCGGCAAACAGGAAACACATATGATGTTGCGGTACTAAATTACAAGTAGTAGTTTAATTTGTTTTTTGTTGTGATCTGTTTGCCGGGGCCGTACATGCATCCACTCGGCAAACAGGAAACACATTTGATGTTGCGGTACTAAATGCAAGTAATATTTGAATTTGTGTTCGGATATGTCTGGGTGGCTGGTATAGCAGGTGATTGGTTTGTTGGCGCGGTTACTTTTGGCTATATGATGCACTAAAGAGGAATGTCTTAAGTCTTGATTTGAATATAGGCACGGTGTCTGCAGCTCTGATGGAGGCAGGGAGATTGTTCCAGAGGAGAGGGGCTTGGTAGCTAAATGCTCTCCCTCCTATTGTGGTCTTTGATATTCTTGGAATTACCAGGAGGCCTGCACTCTGGGAACGGAGCAGCCTTGGAGGGCAATAGGGGACGACTAATTCCTTGAGGTAGTTTGGAGCCAGATCGTTTAGGGCTTTATATGTTAGCAGGAGTACTTTGAAGTCGATTCTACTTTTAACGGGGAGCCAGTGCAAAGAAGCGAGTACCGGTGAGATGTGTTCATATTTTTTAGTTCTGGTGAGTGTACGAGCAGCAGCGTTCTGTATAAGTTGGAGGCTCTTTATTGTGTTGATGCTGCATCCGGACAGGAGAGCATTACAATAATCGAGGCGGGAAGTAATAAATGCGTGGATTAGTTTTTCTGCATCTTGGAGGGATAGGACCTTTCTAATTTTGGCAATATTGCGTAAATGAAAAAATGATGTCTTTGAGATCTGTTTTATGTGTGAGTCAAGTAGGAGGTCTTGGTTGATAGTTACACCAAGGTTTTTGATGTTAGTGTTGGGTGTTGGGAAGCCATTGAGTGAGGGTAAATGAGTAGATAGTGTAGTTCTCAGTTGATCGGGGCCTACAAGCATAACCTCAGTTTTATCAGAGTTGAGGAGCAGGAAGTTGCTAGTCATCCAAGATTTTACATCATGGAGGCAAGCTTCTATCTTGGGTAGATGTACAATTTCATCAGGTTTCATTGATAGGTAGAGTTGGGTGTCGTCAGCATAGCAATGGAAGTTAATGCCATGTTTCCTTATGACAGCACCTAAGGGTA
>NC_137912.1:20255828-20260828 GCF_963457725.1 Sprattus sprattus
GGCAACCAGGGCACCAACGGCAATATCCAGACCATTAGAGAAGGATCCTTTTTCAGACACAGCTGAGAAAAAGAAGCTGTTGGACCAGCACTTTACCTCTTTGCCTCGCTATCTCCTCTCTCACGCCCTTTGTATTGTCTCTCTCTCTCACTCTTTCTTTCTTTGTCCCACTCTCTCTCTACCTCTGTCTCTCCCTCTCTCACTAGATATCTCTTTCTCCCTCCCTCTTCCTTTCTCTCTCTCTCTCTCTCTTCATCACTGTCTCTGCCCGCTCTTTTTCTCTCCATCTTTTCTCCTTGCCATCAGCTTGTTTTCATCTGTGCTTCTTCGAGTAAATCAGAGTGTAGACCTTGAGGTGAACTAGGCTGAGTGTATCCTCCCATGGTCGGCTGTCCTCCATGCTTGCGTCAAGGCCACCGGCCCAGCTGCTGAACACATCTTTAACCAATGACTGAGGTGTTTCATTTGATCTGCCTTGTCGTTTTTTCCCCGGTTCAGTTGTTTGGTGTTTGTGTCTTCCTGAGAGGGACATTTTGCACATGCTTGCTCTCATTGGGGCTGAAGAGAGTCTGAACTGGTTACAAAGACAGAGAGAAAGAGAGGGAGAGAGAGAAAGAAAGAAAAACAGATGAAGAGGAGGAAAACAAGAGCGAGAGATGGTCAGGAGTAAGAGAGACCATATTTAACTTTACACGGGACATTAAGAAAGAGAGAGGAGAAAAAAGAAGAAAAAGAAAGATGGATGGTCTGACAGGAGGCCCTGGATGCAGCTGCTAGCTTTGGCCCATAATCTCTGACCCAGAATGACATCATTGCCTCCTCTCCGCAGTCACTGAGTCGCTCTCGATCGGACCCGGCTAGGGCCCAGATGCGGGCCAGAATCGGGTCAGTTCGGCACTGGATCGGTTCCACCTGTTGCGCAGAGGTGTTTTTCTTTTAGCCTTAACAGACTGCTGTACATTGTGCTTCATCCTTATCTTCTCGAGCGCTAGCGTCTCATAGCTGTGCTTCCTCTGCCTCCTTCAGGAGAGGGGCTCATCCAATCAGAGTCCTTCCACATCATGCTAAACAGACAGAATCAGTGATCATGGAGAAATATCATTGCTCCCCACTTTAATACCCACTACCTTGGTGTTAGTATATATTTCTGTTTGTTTGATTTTTAGGATTGGTCTGTTAACTGAATCATTTTTACACAGGAGTTTGTGGTAGATGAAAATATAATGGCATTTAACAAAACTCAGAATTTGCATTGCCTGCACACACTAATTGGAAGAACGGCTTTAGAAAGCTCGTCCCTCCTCTTCATTTGACTCTTTCCTCCAACGTAAGATGGCGACGCTCCTACCTCTATTTTTGTATTTGTGTGTTCATTGCTATGATTTGAGCGCAGAAATGGAATACTCAATGAAAAGTTATATGAAAGAGAATCATATTTTTGTATATATACAGTATATATATTAATGTGTAAACATTATGAGAAACACATGACCAATTCTAAGCACTGAAGATATTTATTTTAATGATAAGAACTAGAAAAAGTATGATGCATTGTAGACCAAAACAGAAGCTGAAATATAATTTACAGTGGCATGTTTCAAAAGGAAAATGCTAAACTATCTTGAGACATTTTAATGTCTTGCATCATTCTCTATTTAACTGTTTCATAGTTGTGTGTATTTGTATATTGGAATGTTAATTTGCACACATCTCTCTCAGAAACTCTCAGTTTCTCTCCTGAAGTATCTTGTTGGAATGTATTTCACTTTTCAGTACGGTTGTGTTCTGGAGTGAAGGTTGCATGATGGACCGAATCAATAATCATTAATCAATAAGCTCTAACAGATCACATTCCAAAAGACTGAGAAACGCACAACAGAATCATCCCACACATCTGTGGGGTCTGGAATAAGTCTGGGCCAAATCTGGGCCGTATCCAAACCAGATTACCAGATTAGGTTCAGGGTCAGTTACTGTTTGGGACAATATGGAATCAGATCAATGCCATAAATATTTTGTAATCTGTAATATAGATTTTGTATATGTAACATAGATTTAGTATCTGTGAAACCATCTACACTTTCAAAACCTATCTTCACTTTCAAAATGTATTTACAGATACAGATTTCAAATACGAAATGTATCTACACTTTCAAAAACTATCTACACTTTCAAAAACTATTTACACTTTCAAAAACTATCTTCACTTTCAAAATCTATTTGCAGATACGGATTTCAGTTACGCATTACGGATAGGGATACGGATTTCTGTTACGAATTACAAAATCTTTTTGGCACTGTCCTTACTGCCTTTCTA
The DNA here is from genome assembly GCF_963457725.1 of Sprattus sprattus. Classification (NCBI taxonomy): domain Eukaryota; kingdom Metazoa; phylum Chordata; class Actinopteri; order Clupeiformes; family Clupeidae; genus Sprattus; species Sprattus sprattus. Next base: position 20,258,146 of record NC_137912.1, read on the forward strand.
AATAGCCAATCAGCGCTTTTGGCAGATTTTCTAAAGCGCCAATCAACACATTGTATCCTAGCCAATCAGCGCTAGCTTGCTGGCAACTGCTGCTGGCCCGCTCATTATTCAATAGTTATAATCTAAATCTGCCACCGCTCTGCCTAGGGAGAGATCTGGGGTCTCCCCCGCACGGTTTGAATACAATTCGGTGTACGAACACCGTGGGGGAAGTTAAACAAGCATGCCTTATGTCTGGCCCAAAGGGCTGATGAACACCTGTACTATTTAGTTAATCTTAGGCTCTGGCGATTCAGAGATCGCTTGGCTGCAGAACGCATTGTAACTAAGAAATTGGTCTCATATATCTCTTCCACTGAGACGCTAGAAAACTCGCTTCCACACAAAATACACAATAAAACGTTTTCAAGGACTTCAGAAAAGGGTTACAAAGTGCCATGAAAAGAAACGAAAATGACATTACAAGGTGGTTTTGAAATCAGGCTGGTGATTATCCAGCTGTTGAGGATGCATATGCACTTAATGGTATACCCCCACCATCACTTTGCATGTGTCTGGAGAACAAGACAATAGCAGTCTGTCTGCTAAATGTTCTCATCGTGATAATGGGTCATATGAATACTGTTCATTGTTAACTTAATTAAATGTGAATAGGAGATCGGTCACGAAAATGCTAACGTTAGCTTTCATTAGCTACCAAAGCAGATCCTAATATCTTCCATACAACGACAGGTGTAACGAAGTGTGGAGTGAAAACCACTGACTATGATTGTGCGTTTTACAATGACTTTATTAACAACTCCAAATATAGGACTTCTTACTTGTGCCATTTCTCGGTCTCTGATCCATGACTGCTGCATACACCGTTTCACTCAACTTTCCCAGTTACCAGCAAGCTAGCGCCGCTGATTGGCTAGTCAGTGCAGGATACAATGTGTTGATTGGCGCTTTAGAAAATCTGCCAAAAGCGCTGATTGGCTCTTTAGAAAGGAAATAAAGACAGTGCCAAAAAGATTTTGTAATTCGTAACAGAAATCCGTAACTCGTACTTCAAATCCGTATCCGTCTCCGTATCCGTAATGCGTAACTGAAATCCGTAACTGAAATCCATATCTGCAGATAGATTTTGAAAGTGAAGATAGTTTTTGTAAGTGTAGATAGTTTTTGAAAGTGTAGATACATTTCGTATTTGAAATCCGTATCTGTAAATAGATTTTGAAAGTGAAGATAGTTTTTGAAAGTGTAGATACATTTCGTATCTTAAATCCGTATCTGTAGATAGGTTTTGAAAGTGTAGATGGTTTCACAGATACAAAATCTATATTACAGATTACAAAATATTTATGGCATTGATCTGATTCCATAGGACAACAGCATCATCCCCATCTTTCTATCTGTCATGGCATGCAGTTATTCAGCAGATAACTTATATGGTAAAATATCTATTGGTTTATAATGTAACATAACAGATCTTACATATTACATACAGTATAAGCATAATATCTTCAGATTCAGGTGAATCATGTCAAATGTTGGCTGTTTGCTACAGATAAATATTTATTTTCTTCTTTTTTTCTTTTTTTTTCACCTGGTCAGCTCTGCCTGGTCAGGTCAGCTCTGATGTAGCACAGTTTCTCTTCCCTTTAGACTTCTGTGTGTGTGCGTATGCGTGCTTATGTGTGTGTGTGTGTGTGTGCGTGTGAGGGAGTACATCACTTTAATAGTGGATGCTTTACAGCTGTGGGCGTAAGTGTTGGGCTTTACATATCTGTTGTATTGTATACTTCCTTGATGTTACCTCTGTTAAGAATCAGAGCCTCTCTTTACTTCACACAGAAGCTACATATGTTTCCAGTGTAAAAGTTGCTATTTTCAGGCTGTTGATTAAAAGTACACGGGAAGTTTAAAAAGAGCACGCACCAAGTTTCAGCAGCATCCTTTAGCAGTGATATCCCGCTTCACACTGCATGACAACCTGAAATTTTTCACATTTCAGAGTGTGCCTAGACAGTTCTGTCTTCCTATATGTTGTAGATACAGTCAGTGCACAATAAACAGCTGGGGACCTGAATGTGGCTTGGTGTTTTTGTACCCGGGCGAATCTCCTTGGCACCTCACTGGATAGGTGATCTAGAATGTATTCACCATTCACCAATGCTTCCCGAACTAAACGCCATTCCTTTGGCTTGATCTCCATCACTTGTACAGACACAGCGCTTTTTGCAACGTAAATAAATATTACAGTGCTGAAATATTACAGTGCATGCTGTTCTATAAAGCCTTTTGAATCCATTTGAACTCAACTGGGGTATCTTTACTGTGCAGTTCAGGAAGGAAACTGGGAAAACAGCAAGATGGAACTCACTCTTACACCCACGCCTTGTTACTATCCACAGCATATGGGGATAATTGATATTTTTTCTTTTCTTCTGGATATAATCTCTGTACAGACGGTGTTTGCATGCTAGACTAAGTAGACTTTGCATGCTGTAGGTAGGTTACAGTCATTGTAAATCTGTTGTTTGTGTTCAGAATCAATACAACTGCATGAACTATCCAGTAGTTTTATTAATCCTGTTGTTTGCCATTGGTCAAGCTTAGAAATAGATACAAGTTTTTGCACACTTTTAAGCAACAGATAACACATTTTTGTAAAGGCATAAACGTCTTAAAGTCTCGTTTA
>NC_137912.1:20265828-20270828 GCF_963457725.1 Sprattus sprattus
CGCCTTTGAGTCGGGAGTGAGCGTCAAGTCAATAGAATATTGTAGTGTTAGACGTACATTGATATGCAGTACTGAACAGAAACAAGCTATTTCTTCTGCATTTCATAGAACTGATTGTATTGCTATTCACTTTCATGCATACTGAAGAGCCGATCAAGTGGCTACCCCAAGGTTAATACTTCCACTGTAACTATTTCACTGAACCAACCATAACGACTGCTGACTTTGTGAGTGCCATTTAATTTGTGCGTATGGGCGAAATTAGGTTATGCAGTCAGGACTTAGACAGGAAATTCCTGTCACTCTTAGCACAGAAAGGATGCCTGTTCCTTGATTATGTTTGACTGTGTTCAGGTTTGTTTCCTACATGTGACCCGCAGTGATAGTAGTTGCTGGCTTGTAAGTTAATGAATATCACACGACATGAATGGAAAAGATTTTAGTTTTTTTTTTTTTGTTCCCAAAAGCTTCGTTGTCTGGAAGATCATGGTGAATATTAATTTGTATTAAAAAGAACTGGGTGTGATCCCCTCTGTAACTGACCTCTGTCCCAACTTTTTTGAAATGGAAATTGCATGGCTCAGAGGAATGTCTTAGTTCTTTACTTGAAGTAGTAGTTGAAGTGTCCATATTTTACGTTTGGTCACTGTATACTTGAAGTACTTAAGTACCTCCTTAAGCTAGTTGTTCTGCAGTGACTCTGGAATTGGGATTTGCTGTCTATTTAATTCAGTTGCTCCGCATAAAGTATTTACAGGACATGTTTTTTTCCCCCATCTTCACACAATAGTTATTTTTGTGTGCAAAGGAAGTACTCATAAAACAGGTGTGTTCGCACCCGTGTGTGTGTGTGTGTGTGTTTGTCCGTGTGTTTGTCCGTGTGTGTGTGTGTGTGTGTGTGTGTGTGTGTGTGAGAGAGAGAGAGAGAGAAAGAGAGGGAGAGGGAGAGGGAGAGGGAGAGGGAGCAAGCACAGGTTATCCATGTCTAATTTCAGAGAAAGCTGAGTGTTGAAAGTGACTGGTTAGGCTGCACACACTGCACGCATGCAGCTGGCCATTTCAGCATCTGTTTCAGGGTGCATTTGCTCTCCACACTGGCCCACTGAATCCTACCCACCAGGTCATGCTGGGATTGTATTTCAGCACAGCAATCAATGACATTATAAGAATACTACTGTACAACTACCTCTAATTCTTCTTCTACTGCTACTACTACTAATTGTAATAATAACCATATTACTTCTCTATATAGCACTTTTCAAAGAACCCAAAGATGCTTTATGAGTTTTAAAAAGATCAGTAAAATCATCAGTAAAACAACACTTGATGTGATAGATTAGAGTTGAGTCTTGACTGCTGTTCTGAAAGGGCATCTCTGACATCTGTGGCCAGCAGGCTCCAGTGGGTGGAGGCAACAAAGGCCAAAGCTCTGCAGTCCCAGGTTCGGCACTAAATTGCCTTCAGCAGAAATTACCCCTGGTTTAATAACAGTCGTATTATCCCATTCTTTTTATTAGTCCAGTGGGGCCAAGTTTAAACACTCAGGAAATTGTTTCAGCAGAGGAACTGCTAGTTTACTGCTAAATATATTTTATTTTCATTTAATCTGGTTGGAAGTAGATGGCAGTGTTTGTGATGCAATGCTATCTGTCAATGTAGACATTAGGCAGCGTTCTATAAGCGTAGAGGACACTTTGTAATCTATGCTACTCTGTACTGTGGCTGTGTAATTTATGCTACTCTGTACTGTGGCTGTGTAATCTACACCACTCTGTACTGCGGCTGTGTAATCTACGCTACTCTGTATTGTGGCTGTGAAATCTATGCCACTCTGTACTGTGGCTGTGTAATCTACGCCACTCTATACTGTGGCTGTGTAATCTACACTACTCTGTACTGTGGTTGTGTAATCTACACCACTCTACTTGTCAAATAAAAACAGATAAAAATGATTGTAGAGCTCTAATCTGATATGGCATACTTTAATTATTCAGCATTAGCTCTCTCATATGGAGGAATAAAATACAATATGATATGATAATATGTGATCAAATGTAATAAATCAGTACCATAGGTAACCTTTGGTGCATAAGCGTGTGTGTCTGTGTGTTGTTTTGGTAGCGTAATAATGTGTGTCTGTGTGTTGTTTTGGTAGCGTAATAATGTGAGTCTGTGTGTTGCTATGGTAGCCTAATCATGTGAGTCTGTGTGTTGTTATGGTAGCGTAAGGGTGTGTGTCTGTGTGTTGTTATGGTAGTGTAAGGGTGTGTGTCTGTGTGTTGATATGGTAGGGTAATCATGTGTGTCTGTGTGTTGTTATGGTAGCGTAAGGGTATGTGTGTTGTTTGAGTAGCGTAATCATGTGTGTCTTGGTTTCGTTTTGGTTCATAAAATGATGTAGCCCTCTGCTCTCTGTCAGTGCCTTTGTATTTCCGCATGTGGACAAGTCTAACCGCTCTTACACCTGCAGTGAACCTTAAGTACTGGCGTGCAGGTTGGCAGGAGGGCAGACTGTGTCGCTTGACTTGTATTGACTTGGTATGTGAAGAGAGAGAGAGAGAGAGAGAGAGGTAGAGAGGGAGAGAGGTTGAGAGGGAACGGAGGGAGAGATGTAGAGAGGTAGAGAGAGAGGTAAAGAGGGAGAGAGAGAGGGAGAGAGGGGGAGTGGAAGAGAGGGAGAGAGAGGTAGAGATAGAGATTGAGATAGCGAGGCAGAGAGGTAATGCTCTGGTCCAACAGCTCCTATTACACACACACAGAGAAAGAGATATTTCCAAAAGCGAATAGTCCCCCAGCCTGGCTTAGGAGACAGAGTGTGTGTTGTTTGACTTGTAATAATGTGGTGTTTAGAGAGAGAGAGAGAGAACGAGTGAAAGAGTGAAAGAGAGAAAGAGAGATTTCCCATAGTGAGTACCCCCAGCCTGACGTAGAAGACAGAGTGGCCTACTGCCATATTCTGGGCTGTTTGTGTCTGAAGGCTTATTGCATATAGCTTGTGTATGTAGTGTTATCATATATAGCTTGTGTGTGTGGCATTTACATATTTAGCTTGTGAATGTAGCATTATCGTTAGGGCTGGGCAACGATTACATTTTTTAATCGCGATTAATTGCATGATTTCCCTGATTAATCGCGATTAATCGCATTTTTTTTTTACACAAAATCCAATAACTAATTCAAAAGTAGTGTAGAGCGCACTTTTATTTTAAATGTTATGCCATATGAACAAAAGTGCCACAACATTTGTTGTGCAAACACTTAACATCAGCATTTTTATATAGTAGCAGTTTAATAAAATAAATACTTTGTGTAATTCTCAACTTAAACGATGTTATCAAAACAAATACAAAACTGAAGCTTATTGCCACTGCCAGGGCATTGATGTTTAGAGTGTGGTGAAGCACCAGAAAGTTGTGTTGACAATATTACAACTCAATTCCAGTACTTGATGGCTGGTTTCCCTGTAATGTAACTAACCAGCCTGGTTATGACGTTGTTTCTGCCATAGCCCTTGTAGCTCGCTAGTTAATGGCAAATCCCCATGCTAGCTAGCGACAGCTAGCACGTGAAAATTAGTTAGCTTAACTTATCGGGAGCTGGGAGGACAGGGGATATCATTGCACAACAAGCTCAAAATCATATTTTCGATAGTTGATTTTCGTGTCATCCTGATGTGATCTTAATGATAGATCCAGTAGGGTGACATGCTAGGATAGCCAGCTGCTTAGCTGCTGCTAGCATCATTCAGAGACAACGAACTATTCTGGCTAAACAGCTGACCGGTTAACGCCCACTGACGTTAACTTTGCTGGAGGTGATGCGCAGGCAATTAATCGCCACATTATTTCGAGAAGTTTAGCTTTCGTGTATCTGTGTTAACTTGCGTGTGGTCAACCTTTCAAGTATAACTGTCTGTGCCCTCTGTTTATCCGGCCATTCTTTTCTTTTCCGGTTGCGCAGCAGTCAAAATAAAAGCCTATTGTCAACAGACTTTTACAATCATAAAATAAATAATAAAACCTGCGTTACGTGCGTTAAAATAATTGTCGGCGTTAATTAATTGATGAATTAACGCAAGATTAACGCGTTAACTTGCCCAGCCCTAATTATCGTATATAGCTTGTTTATATAGCATTATCGTAAATAGCTCGTGTCTATAGCATTATCATATAAAGCTCGCCTGTATAGCATTATTGTATATAGCTTCTGTATATAGTGTATGGTGACCAGACGTCCTCTTCATCTCAGACATGTACTCTTTTCGAGACCTAAAAAATGCATCCAGCAGGGATTCGAAAATCGTCCGGGATTTTGCCTCGTCGGATATTTGTGTTTCTCTGGGTCTTAAACAAACTAATTATTACGTCCTTGTTTTGGAAAGGGTATGTCCCATACGTTCCACCTGCTTGCACAAGCTCTGACTGTAGAGAGAACTGTTATTGGTCGACCGCCTTCCCAGTGTTGCCAGATGTATGATAATTATCCTACAAATACGATCATTTTGAGCCTTTGGTACAATACTTTGCCATTCCCAGTCTGGCAACTCTGAGTACCTTGCCACCTCCAGTAGTTGCATTGTTTACCATAGTAGACATCTGCATGTGGAAAAGATGTGAAAACTTTGTCAGGGGGGAGGGGACGGGGTCATCTGCATGTGAGAAATATGTAAAAAAAAAACGCCCCCTTTCCCCGCGACGAAGTGTCCTCTTTTTTACAAACTCGAATCTGGTCACCCTAATATAGTGTTATCGTATAGCTTGTGTATATGGGCCATTCTACCGAATTGGTGCAAAGCCAGGTCGGAAATATTTTGAATTTTTTTATGCTTTATTCCCAAAACTTTGTCCGTATGTATATTGTACCATATCTAAAGTACACATATCTAGTAAAAGAACAGTCAATTTTTATATTGTATTTTCAGAATGTGTTGGAATGTTTTTCCTCTTCCAAAAATTGTCACTACCGAAACATCACATTGACTAAAGTAAAAAAAAAGTGTT
>NC_137912.1:20275828-20288328 GCF_963457725.1 Sprattus sprattus
TCTCCCTCTCCCTATGAGTCAGTGATGAGGGAAACAGAAGCTGTAGCTGGCAGCCTGAGGGGATATTTTACTATTTCTGGTGGTTCTGTGGCATTTTCATACGGTGGCCTGGAGATTTTAACAGCAGAGAGTTGAGGTATCACAAAAACACTGGCCACGCTTCACTGACCAGAACACATCTACTTCCTGAGACACAGAGAGGAGCTGAACAGAGTGGAAAACAGAGAAAGATGAACGCACTGACAGACAGGGAGAAAGATAGACTGACAGACAGGTAGAAAGACAGACAGACAGACAGACAGGTAGAAAGATAGATAGACAGACAGACAGACTGATGGATTCTGTGTCAAATGCCAACACTTGGATTAGGGAGACAGACATCTTGCAAGATAGACATCAAGACAGACAGACAGACATCAAGATAAACATCAAGACAGACAGACAGACAGACATCAAGACAGACATCAAGACAGACAGATAGACAGATATCAAGACAGACATCAAGACAGACATCAAGACAGACAGACAGACAGACAGATAGAGCGAGGCACAGAAAAGTAGAAAGAGGGATAGAATTAGAGAAAAGAGAAAAAAAGAGGGAAAAGACATTACATAAAAGGACAAAACTGAAATGGGAGATGGAGGGAAAAAAGAAAAGCAACAACAGAAAAAAACCCATCTGAGAATTGCTTTGCTCACTGGATTGTATTGTATTGTTTACTGGCCCAGGGTTCTTTTGGCTCTCAAATCAGACATGGTGAAGGGGCACGGACATCATGCAGACAGTAGTCCTGTGTGTGCTGTGGTGTGAGTGTTGCGGTGTGTGTGTAGTCCTGTGTGCAGTGTGGAGTGTGTGCTTTGGTGTGTGTTGCGGTGAGTGTGTAGTCCTGTGTGCGCAGTCTACAAGAATCACCTTGTGTCAGCCCACACTGTAGTCCCTAAGTGCCCCTCTGCCAGGAGAGCTTTTTCAGATGGTTTCAGCAGGTTCTGGAAACTTCTTTGGGTGCCTTTCAGGTGACTGAGTTGGTATGTGTGTTGTACTGTGTGTTGAGAGTGTGTGTTTGGAATGTGTTTTAGAAGTAATGACTTCTGGTTAGCTTGTTTCTGGAATGTTCCATGATTGTATTTCGTGTGTGTTGGGAGTGTGTGTTATACTGTGTGTTTGGCATGTGTGTTGCAAGTGTGTTTTGGGAATGTGTTTGAAGAAGTTACTCTTGAAGAAGTCTCTCATGAGTTTGTATTGGTGTGACTGTTTGGAATGTGTGTTGAGATGGAGTTTTAGTGTGAGTGTGTGTTGTGTGTGTGTACTGCAGTGTGTGTGAGGAAGCTTCACTTGAGTAACTTGAATGTGTTTGTCTGTGTGTGTCTGTGTGTTGGAAGGGTGTGTTAGGAGGGAGTGTGTGAGGAAGTTTCTCTTCAATACCCTGTGTGTGTGAGTGTGTGTGTGTGTGTGTGTGTGTGTGTGTGTGTGTGTGTGTGTGTGAGGGTGTGTGAGGGTGTGTGTGTGTGTGTGTGTGTGTGTGTGTGTGTGTGTGTGTGTGTGTGTGTGTGTGTGTGTGTGTGTGTTTGTGAGGCTGTGTGAGGATGTTTCTCTTGAGTGATAGGCGACTAGAGCTGCTCTGACTTTACTGAACTCTGAGGACTCTCTGTCTCTTCTCTCCCTCCCTGCATCACTCTCTCTCCCTCCCTCTTATCCCTCTCTCCCTCTCTCTCTTCCTGCCTCACTTTTCTCTCTCTGTCCCTCAATCACATTTCAAATTCAAGTTTTTTCCAAATTGAAACAAGCTTTATTGGCACGGTCATGTAGCACAGAGCAGTCCAATAGACATACGATACAGTGAAATGTAATACATGCAAACATTTGGACATGGAGCAGTGTAAGTCAGGAAAAACAGTACAGTATTTACGTACATATATATAATCATAAAATAATACTTTTAAATTATTAATTAACATGTGAATAAAAAAGGCAAATACTGAGTCTTTAATCATCTCTCCCTCTCTACCTCTCTCTGTCTCTTCCTCTCTCTCTCTCCCTGCTCTTTCTGTCTCTGCCTCTCTCTCTCTCTCCTCCCTCTTCTCTTTCTTCCTTCCTCCCTAACGCTCTCCTTTCCCTCTTCTCTCCCTCCCCTCCTCTCTCTCTTTTCCTGTGTCTCTTTCCCTATCTGGCTCTTACTCTCTTGCTCTCTCGGTGTCTGCTCTCCCTATGTCTCAGTTCTTCTGTCTTTTCTCTCTCTCACACACACACTCCCCCCTCTCTTTCTTTCTTTCTCCCTCCCTCCCTCCTTCTCTCCGTGTACAACAGAGTCTCTAATTGTTACCATGTGTCTGAGCCAGTCAGTTTTGAGGAATGTTGGACCGCATAGCACCGCCAGCTATACACGCCCCCCACCCCGCATGCGTGTGTGTGTGTGTGTGTGTGTGTGTAGGAAGAGCAGAAGCCCTCCCATCTCTTCAAGACAGAACTAGCAGGGTGGATAATGCTTGATGTGATTGTCCAGTTCTTTACCCTGTCCCCCCCCCCATCCTCTACTTTGTCACAGGATCCATACCACCCCTGTGTATGGATTAACTGCCCTTACAGGACACCGTAGCACACCCGCTGACTGGAAATAACTCAATTTCCCACTGACGCAGGCCACGCAGTCAGACGTGAAAGTGTGAATGTGAGAGAAAGAACAGAAGGGAAGAATGTGTGTGTGTGTTTGTCTGTGTGTATGCACACAGGTTTCTGAGAATATGCAGGTATATGCAAGTATGCCTTCAAGTGACTGTCTGTGTGTATGCATGTAAGTGTGTGTCTGTATGGGTGTATGTATATAAGTGTGTGTGTATATAAGTGTGTGTGTGTGGGTGTGTGTGTATGTACTGTATGTATGTGTCTCTGTGTGTGTGTGCGTGTGTGTGTGTGTAAGTGTGTGTACATTTTTTAGTCTACCATGCGCTATTTCACCACCCAAATCTTGCCCGCTTCTCTGATACAGGGAGGTTTGTGTGTGTGTGTGTGTGTGTGTGTGTGGGTGTGCTTAGGGAGGACAGTGAGCAAGGCAAAGTGTTTTCCTCCTTGGGAGGCTGAGACCCCACAGTCAGGAACAGCATTCTCATTCTGAGTGGTTTCACAAGTCAACACAAAATGTGTGTTTTTCTGTATGTGTGTGTGTGTAGTGTCTTTCTCTGTTTGTGTGGGGGACAGAATAACAAACACGAACAATGGCCTTTAAAGTTCCTTATAATGGAATCCAGGACAGCCTGGTTATGGAAACGTATTTATATGTTTGTTTGTGAAATGTCTTTGTACAAAAACAACAACAACATCAGCAGCGTTTAAAGTATTTCTTTGTGATAATGGACTGGACGGTGTCATCTCCATGCATGTAGTTTTTCAAAGCACCCTGCCCTAATGGCATTCACATCCTGTGATTATCCTGCTGTTTTTAATCGGGCATTACTGAGGACAGCCTGTTCTCTCTAAAACAGCAGTAGCTGAGTGTCATGGGCGGAATCTCAAACGAGCATGACAGTCTTTGGACCGGCTCGATGTCAACGCAGACACCGGCCCTTTCCAAAATGGCCCAGCGGGGCAGATGACGGGGTAAACGTAGCGTGTGTGTGTGAATGTTTGTGTGTGTGTGTGTGTGTAGCGTTGCAACAAAGGAAAAGCAAGAGGAATTAATAGCCGCAATAATGAAGTCCAGCCACACTGAACACTGACCTGTGTCTGTGTCCGTGCCGTCCAGGCTATTGGTGGTGTTTGCATGGTTTTTGCATGCCTTTTGGGTAGTTAGCCTGCTAGATTTGGAACAGAACTCCTTCTTCCTGCTTTAATTACTTTAGTAATGACATCTGGGGAATCTAGGGGCAGGATCACAGGTAGGGGTTGGATAAAGGCCAGAGTTATCTAACTGCCAAAGTCCTGTTAAACAGTCATAACTATAGTCTTTTACAGGTCTTAATGGACTTAATTTTATAATTATAGTGCCTGACGGGCTATGTTATATGCAATGTGCAATATGGGTGCCCTTATAGTACGTTATAAGCAATTGCAAAACTGTTGAGGACTCTATTTTGAGGCTAGTGTGACAGCCCTTGGGCCCACTCCAGGAGAGGTACCTCAATGAAAGTCCTGATGACTGTCTCGGTATAAGTAACATAGTGTGTGTCCTTTGGTGTGTGTGTGTGTGTGTGTGTGGGTCAGTGTGTGTCGCCTCATGGTATTGGGTTTCAGCACACGTCATAGACGTCCTCTGCATGCTTCCTGGCGACTCCGTGCCGGCATGGTGATACCCCCCCCTATCACTTCCAACATTCACCAAGAGGTTACAGGTCAAGTGAGAAGGGGTCAGGGGTCAGGTTCACAGATTAGTATCAGGATGGGGACGGAGGGGGCAGAGCACAGCGGTGTGGACCACATCAGGACCCGAGATAGCAGAGGAAACTATGGGAGATAGCCGATGTTCCTGCAAACATGTCTCCCTTGTCAGATGAGAAGACACAAACCAGAGACATGCCAGGGTCTGGGGGAAGTGCAGTTACCCAGAGCTAATGTGAGGGCTTTTGCTACACAATATCACTTAGTCACACTGACAGAGCGTGCCTCATATTGCAAGGCCCGTTAGACCGTGTACATATACAGATTGTCAGTACGTTAACAACAGTGTAATCCAAAAATTGTCAGTGTGTAACAGGACTTTGATGCTGTGATACTTTAGCCAACCTCAGCCCAGAAGTGGTGCGGTTTGGTTTGGAGTGAGAACAGGATAACCAGCTGAAGCAGACCAGTCGCATGTGAGGCTTTAGTCTCTGTGTGGAGCGGGGCAAATTGGTTTTGACAATACTGGATAATGTTTTTACAACAGAGGAAGGAGCAACAACAACACACAGGAAATGGCATTAGAGGATTGTATGTAACAGTGCTTGTGTGTGTGTGTGGTGTAAGAGTTAGTTTGCATGTTATAGTACTTCACACCGTGCCCAAGTGTGTGTGTGTGTGTGTGTGTGTGTGTGTTTGTTAAAAAATTCCAGTGCATTGTGGGTAGTTTGGCGACAGTGGTGTTTAACATAAGGCCAGCTGTCAGCATGATGTCATTGGTTTCACCAGAGCCTGCTGAGCCTTCTGAGGGGTTGCCAGATTATGAGGGTTACAATCCCCCTTTCTTCCTCCACAGGGAGACATCCCCCCACTCCCTCTCGCTGTCTGTCTGTCTCTGTCTCACTCAGCCTGTCTCACTTTACATGGCTGTCTGTGTCTGCTCCTGTCTGTCTCTCAGTTCATTGTGGTTGATATATGTCTGGCTCCTCTTCCTTCCCTCTGTGCACCTCTGTCTCGTGTCTCAGTGAGAGGATGTCAATCTTGTGGTTGGGTATATTATATTGTAGTACATGTTTTAATGATGTAATGCAGTGAGACAGTAAAACAGTTGGTTAATAAAGGTGTGTTAAACCACTCTCCCTCTCTCTCTCTCTCTCTCTCTCTCTCTCTTCCTATCTCCCTCTCTCTTCCTCTCTCTCTTCCAGTCCTCTAACTTCTGTGTGATCTTAATGATCCTTACCTATTTGAAACTCTGGCCTTGCCTCTCCATCTCTTTCTCTCTCTCTCTCTCCCTCCCTCTCTCTTTTTTAACTTCCGTGTGATCTTAATGATCCTTACTGCTCGTCTGAAACTCTGGCCTTGATTCAGAGTGGCCTTTCTTGAGACGGGTGGAGATGTCTGGTTGCCAGATTGTGGGGAGCCCCCTTCCTCAGTGAGATCACTCAGCCTCATCCATTCCTCTTCCTTTACCACCTCTATTCCTCTCCATCTCTCCCTCTCTCTCTCTCTTTCCATCTCTCTCTCTCTCTCTCTCTCTCTTTCTCTTTCTCTTTCTCTCGCTCTCTCGGTCTCTCTCTCTCTCTCTCTCTCTCTCTCTCTCTCTCTCTCTCTCTCTCTCTTGTGTAGCTCTCAGTCCAGCAGCCAGGTCTCCTGAGGTGGCTAGCCTACTGGGAGGCATATAGAGGCAGTAAATGACAGGGTTAGCATATTTAGCATATTTCCTGGGCTCCACACAGCACTGGCCTTAAAGAGCATTTCACTCCAGTGGCTATGAAATGTACTGGCAAGGCAGCTGTACAATGTGTGTTTATGGGTATGTGAAGGTGTGTGTTATTCGGAATCGGTGTGTAGTACAGTGTGTGTCTCTCTCTGTGTGTGACAGTGTGTGTGTGTCTCTCACTCTCGCTCTCTCTCTGTGTGTGTGTGTGTGTGTGTGTGTGTGAGAGTCTGTGTGTGGATGGTAAAGCATACTGACCTCATGTCCAGATGTGATGGACAGATGTTTGGCCTACAGGCTAATATGAAAGGCTGGAAACCATCCATCCTCCCTCTCCCCAACCCTTACCCCAAAATCACACAAACACACACACACACACACACACACATGCTCACGCACCCGCACCCGCACACGCACACGCACACACACGCACACACACACACACACACACACACACACACACACCCACAGACGCTTAGTGCATACACAGACGAATATAGGCCCTTCATTTTTTCAAACTGGGCCCAACTTTTTAGTAAAAAAAAACAAGCCATTTACATTATTCTTGCCCCATGGGATAACGTTGCTTAGCCATTTTGCAGTTGCCGGTCAAAGCATTTGGATTTTAAATCTGGACCCGAAAACATCTAAAAATAGGGCCCAGGTTGAACAATCCTTGATTGAAAGGTTTAAAGTTTTCCTTTAACTAGTCTTAAACAGAGATTGATGGTTGACAGACACACACCACACATACACACACACACACACACACACACACACACACACACACACACACACACACACACACACACACACACACACACACACACACACACACCTTCCAAACACACACAAACACGAACACACACAGGCACATTCACACATACACAATTACGCGAGCACAAACACACGCTTTCACATGTTTGATCTAGCCAGCCGTGTGTGTGTGTGTGTGTGTGTGTGTGAGTATGTGTGTGCCTATGTGTAAGACCCAAAGCCTTTCTGTCATTTGTAGTCAGTGGTCCTCCGTCTGAATAAATGGCGTATGTTCCAAAGCCTAACCTTGTCTCCGCCCCTCACTACAGTATCTATGGGCCATATGTTCTCTCCCTCCCCCTTTGGTCTCTCTGTTGAATGCCTGTTCACCTCTCTCTCTCTCTCTCTCTCTTTCTCTTTTTCCTTCCCTCTCTCTCTCTTTCTCTCGCTCCCTGCTGACAGTCACACCACTCACCACCTCTTGTCCTTATGTCTTGGCTTCTCTCTTTGTGTGTGTGTGTGTGTGTGTGTGTGTCTCTGTTTGTGTGTGTGTGTGTGTGTGTGTGTGTGTGTGTGTGTGTGTGTGTGTTGGGTATGCTGAAGAGCCTGTCTGGGTCATTGAGGGCATTTTTCATGGTAGATACCGGTACCGATACCGGTAGCAGTGCCAGTTTCGGTGTATGTGTGTGTGTGTGTGTGTGTGTGTGTGTGTGTGTGTGTGTGTGTGTGTGTGTGTGTGTGTGTAAGTGAAGATGCATTTTTGAGTGCATCATTTATTATCGTTATTATTTTTGACCTTGGTACACATTATACATCTCTTGACACTCTCTACACAACTTTGAGAAGCCTGTCTGCGATTATGTTTGGTTATATATGTGTTTCTTTCTCTCTCTATCACTCTCTCTCACTCTCTCTGTGTGTGTGTGTGTGACTGTAAACTGTGCAATTGTGTCAGTCAGTGTATCAGCTGATAGAGTACTATTATAGTCCATGTCCACTGTCCATGCCCAGTGGTGCCAAGGCTGTGTGTGTGTGTGTGTGTGTGTGTGTGTGTGTGTGTGTGTGTGTGTCTGTGCTTGTGTGTGTGTGTGTTTCTGTGTGCTTGTGTGTGTGGGAGACAGACAGAGAGAGACGGCATCAGCAACGGGGAGACATGGTGGCTTAAGAAGTTGTTAATTGTGGAGGAGGTCCTGATGGCTGTGTGTGTGTGTGTGTGTGTGTGTGCGTGTGTGTGTGTGTGTGTGTCTGTGTGTCTATCTGTCTTAGTTGGTTGACAGTTAAGAGACAGCAGGGCTTTACAGCAGGGCTTTACAGCAGGGCTTAGTTGAGTGTGTGTGGCGCTGTCAGTGGACAGTGAATAGACGTGGATTAGTATCTGTAGGTTTACAATGAAGTTGTGCAGTGCAGACATGGGTAGCGTCACAGCAGGAGTTAGTAACATGTATGTGTGTGTGTGGGGGGGGGGGGGGGGGGGGGGGGGGAGATAGAGAAAGAGAGAGTGAGAAGGAGAGAAAGAGAGAGCGTGTGTGTGTTTTTTAGCCCCTGTGTTGATTCTTGAAGGGGGTATTGGGGTGGCTCTTATGCTGGCAGGGGTGGTTGGGGTGGTTCTTATGGGGTTGGGGTGGTTCTTATGGGGTTGGGGTGGTTCCTATGGGGGTTTGGGGGGTTGTAATGTATTGACCCCATCAGCTGTTGCTGTAAGGGGCCCCAGGGCAGCTGGTATGGGGAGCAGGTGGGACCACAGAGACTCCCAGCGGAACACACACACTCACACACTCACACACACACACACACACACACACACACACACACACACACACACACACACACACACACACACACACATATATATATAGGCAGACCTAAACTTTTCTCTCTCTCACACACACACACACACACACCGTACACACAAATACACATACACACACACACACGCTTAGTGCTTACACAGACGAATGGCCCTTCTTTTTATTTAAAGGGAAACTTCTGGATTTTTCAACCTGGGCCCTATTTTTTTGTAAAAAAAACCAAGCAATTTACTTTCACGCAGATTCTTACCCCATGGGATTACATTGTAAAGCCATTTAGCAGTTGCCTGTCAAAGTGCTCTGACTAAATATGGGACTGATTTGGATTTTAAATCTGGACCCAAAACATCTAAAAATAGGGCCCAGGTTGAACAATCCTTGATTGAAGGTTTAAAGTTTTTCTTTAACTAGTCTTAAACAGATATCGAAGGTTGAAAGTTCCCTTTAACTAGTCTTAAACAGAGATTAAAGGCCAGACAATGTCAGTCATACAGCAATACCACAACACAATGAGGTGTGCACCTTTGCTGAATTGACAACCACTGATTGAAATATTTGGATGTTCTGACATTGGAAGAGCAGACCGACCTCTGACCCTTGATCTTTCTCCCCTCAGTCAAATGCTACCTCCAATCACAGCCTTCCAATGAAACCCTCAGTCCCATGCTACCTTCAATCCCACACAGCCTCCCCTCAGTCAAACACTACCTCCAATCGCACACAGCCTCCCCTCAGTCAAACACTACCTCCAATCCCACACAGCCTCCCCTCAGTCAAACACTACCTCCAATCCCATACAGCCTTACCCTCAGTCAAACACTACCACCAATCCCACACAGCCTCCCCTCAGTTGAACACTACCTCCAAGCCCACACAGCCTTCCCTCACGCTGCAAATCCATGACAGCGACGCGACCCGCTTCCATCGCTTTGAGTGGCCGTGTACTGTCGACCAAACGATGCCACAGTCCTACAATTTTCAAACTGTCAGAGACGACACCAAACAATCTCATTGGCCGCTGCCGGGAAAAACCGCTACTCATTTGCATACGTTTCAACATGTTCGGACTTTATCAGTCGCCCAAACGGTGGTCTACGTCACAATGGACTGGCTCCCGTTGAAATGCATGGGGTTTAGAAATCTCGTCGCTCATAACGGTGTCATGGATTCGCGGCGTCAGTCGAACACTTCCTCCAATCACAGCCTTCCCATGAAACCCTCAGTCACACACTACCACCAATCCCACACAGCCTTCCCCTCAGTCACACACTACCTCCAATCCCACACAGCCTTCCCCTCAGTCACACACTACCTCCAATCCCACACAGCCTTCCCCTCAGTCAAACACTACCTCCAATCCCATACAGCCTTCCCCTCAGTCACACACTACCTCCAATCCCACACAGCCTTCCCCTCAGTCACACACTACCTCCTATCCCACACAGCCTTCCCCTCAGTCACACACTACCTCCAATCCCATACAGCCTTCCCCTCAGTCACACACTACCTCCAATCTCACACAGCCTTCCCATGAAACCTCTCTGATATTTCCTGCCCATGTTTTGTCTAACACGAAAACGTCCAGGTTTTTTTCCTCTTTTTTGTTATTTTTCTCTTCCTTAAAGTGTTCTCTGTGGTCGTTGCTGTGGTTACGATTGCTGTGAGGAGGCATTCCAGAACTCTCTCCTTGAGGAACTGCTTTTGGCGGGAGAGGGAGATTCTAACTCACCCTCCTCCCTGATGTCCTGACAGAATTATAACAGCATTTCAAATCCAGTTTATTTTGGGACGTAGAGAGAGAGGGGGGAGAGGGAGGGGAGAGAGAGAGAAAAAAAGAGAGAGAGAGAGAGAGAGCTGCTTCTCCTGACTGAGTGGGTGAGTAATTACTTCAGCGATGTTAAGAGGGGAAACAAGCATTCCACACATGTTTTAATGGATCTCAGGCTCAATGGGGCCGGTATGAGCCCCAGTGATTAGTCAGTGTGGGATGCTGGGATAGTGAGTTGAGTAGAAATAAGTAGAAATTCTATGAACCCCAGTGACTAGTGTTGGGTGAAGGTCATACATTTATGTTTCTGTAAGACTGTAATCAACCACAGTGATTAGTTACACATTGGCTCCGGGATGATGCCTCACTATTTGTGTCTATTTGTTTGTCAGTAGGGCTGTAATTAAGTGTGTGTGTATGTTTGTGTGTGTGTGTGTGTGTGTGTGTGTGTGTGTGTGTGTGTGTGTGTGGTATGCGGTATGCGGACATTATATGTGTCTCTGAGTCAGTAGGCCTGCAGTTAGCCCAATTGATTGGTAATGCTGAGGCTCTGATATGATGAGATGTGTCATTGAGGATGAAACCAAGTGATTAGTTTCGGGACAGTGTTTGAGTTGGACTGTGATCTATGCTAGTAATTAGTTTCTCTGTCTCACTGTGGGGAGGGTGTTTGAGTTGGACTGTGATCTATGCCAGCGCTGTTGGCATTTCACCCAACCCACAGAGCTCCCAGATTCACTCTGCCTTTAAAGACTAGGGGTTGAGTGGAGCTGATTGGACCGAAAACACGCGTGATACATTCAACTTGTGTGTAAAAATGTCATAGAATGACTGTGTGTGTGTGTTTGTGTGTGCATGTGTGTGGGGATGCAAATCCATGTGTGTGTGTGTGTTCATGTGTGTGTGTGTGTGTGTGTGTGTGTGTGTGTGTGTGTGTGAGTGTGTATTTGTGTGTGTGAGTGTGTGAGTGTGTGTGAGTGTGTGTGTGGCAGTGCCATTTGTTGCCGGAATGCCACGTCAAAGCCGACCCCTCACCTTTTCCTAGACAGCAGCTGAGCTGCAGCCATACCAGACCCTGTGTGTGTGTGTGTGTGTGTGTGTGTGTGTGTGTATGTGTGTGTATGTATGATTGGCCACAGGTGTTTGCTCATGACTCCCAGTCTGCTTTACCAGTGGGCTTTAAATAGACCCGCCTGCCTCTGTGTGAAAAAGTTTGTGTTTCTACATGTCTGCTTTTACCACAGCTCAGCTTAAATAACCACACACACACACACACACACACACACACACACACACACACACACACACACCTACACACACACACACACACACACACACACACACACACACACACACACACACACACACACACACACTACACACACACACACACACACACACACACACACACACACACACACACACACACACACACAGCTGCCATCTCTCCCTCTCTCCGCCTCTCTTGGTGTGAGGAAGGCAGCAGGTCATCAGTTGGCCTGGCAAGAGGTGGCTCTGTATGTGTGTGTGTGTGCTTGTGTGTGTGGGGGTTAATGTGTATCCTCCTTCATTTCTCTAAGACTTAATGTCTTTCTCCACACATGTTAAATGAGCTTCTTCATGCCTCCCCTGTGTAAGTGTGTGTTTGCATCCACCATCGATGAAAAACAGAAACCCTGATTTGGTCCATTTGTAGTCCTTTAGGCTTTTGCGCGTGCGTGTGTGTGCGCGTGAGTGTGTGTGTGTGTGTGTGTGTGTGTGTGTGTGTGTGTGTGTTTGTGTGTGTGTGTGCGCGTTTGCGCGCACGTGTGTGTGTGTGTGTGTATAAATGTGTGCGTGTGTGTGTGTGTGTTTCTGTGTGTGTCTGTGGAGACTTCATTTGGAACCTTGATTGCTATAATAAGGATTCTAAGAAGGTCATGTGGACCGTATCTTTGTAGTTTTTTTAGAATAGAAGTCAATTTCGTTAGTGTGTGCGTGTGCATGTAAGTGTGCGTGTGTGTGCGTGTGTGTGTGTGAAAGTGGGATGCATGTATTGTGTGCTTTTCATATGATTGGGTGTTTGTGTGTTTCTTCTCCCTCACATGACCTCATATTTAGTGAACAGACTCATAACTTTCTTACACACACACACACACACAC
>NC_137912.1:20295828-20298328 GCF_963457725.1 Sprattus sprattus
CGTGTGTGCGTGTGTGTGTGTGTGTGCGTGTGAGCGTGTGTGTGTGTGTGTGTGTGTGTGTGTGTGTGTGTGTTTGCGTGTGTGTGTGTGCTGTCTACATTCCCACCCCTACAGAGCAGCTGAAGGTCACATATGAACTGAATATGAATGGCTAGTGCATGAATGAATGAATGAATGAATGGGGTGTGTGCCTGTGTCTGTGTCTGCACATATGCCTTACAGGAGATATGTAGAGGAATCAGTGGCGTGTGTGCCGACATGCACATCTAGTCTGCATTTAGCAAACTGCACCACTATAAAGCAGGGCACTATTGTGCTGTTACCAGTAATAATACACAGTTATATGGCCTTTCCTCACACACACACACACACACACACACACTCTCTCTCTCTTGCTCTCACACACACGCACACATGCACGCACACTATCTATAATGACTAATACATGTACGTATAATCCCTCTCTCTCTTTCTCACTGCTCTCTGTATTTATGCATCATAACCTACATATGTCTGATGAATATCATCTAATCGTCATTGGGGACGATAGTGGTTCAGGAGGTAGAAAGGCGTTCAGCAATCAGAGAGTTGCTAGTTTGACTGAAGTGTCCTTGAGCAAGACACTTAACCCCCAACCGCCCATGATGTGCAGGTTGGCACCTTAGATAGTAGCCTCTGCCATTGGTGAATGAATCAGTAAATGTCTCAGGCATTAATGTGTAAAGCACCTTGAGTGCGCTATGAATAGAAAAGCGCTTTGTAAATGCAATCCATTTACCATTTAGCTGTCTCTCTCTCTGCAGACAGTGAGCTTTACCTCTATCTCTCTCTCTTTCTGTCTGCCCTCTGTCTCTGTGCATCACGACTCAAATCTGACTGATAAAAATCATCAACTCCTTGTCTCTCTCTCGCTTTCTCCCTCTTTTTCTCTCTTTGCCCTTTGTGTCTGTGCATCATCTAATCCTGGTCTCTCTCCCTGCAGACAGTAAGGCGATCGTGGACGGGAACCTGAAGCTGATCCTGGGGCTGATATGGACGCTGATCCTGCACTACTCCATCTCCATGCCCATGTGGGAGGACGAGGACGAGGAGGACTTCCGCAAGCTCACGCCCAAGCAGAGGCTGCTGGGATGGATCCAGAACAAGGTGCCCCAGCTGCCCATCACCAACTTCCACCGCGACTGGAGGGACGGCAAGGCACTGGGCGCGCTGGTGGATAACTGTGCTCCAGGTAGGTGATGATGATGATGATGGTGATGATGATGATGATGATTGTATGTGGAGGGACAGCAGGTGCTATTAGGTATTTGAAGGTGAGGAGAGTGATGCTGTTAACGAGGTATGAGGTATTTGAAGGTGAGGAGAGTGATGCAGCAAACGAGGTATTTGAAGGTGAGGACAGTGATGCTGTTAACGAGGTATGAGGTATTTGAAGGTGAGCAATATAAGTGGTTAAAATGATGCAAGCAGGCAGTAATCTAATGCTGGGACTAGCCCCAGAGTCCCGGAGACAAACCAGATCTTTTGTGCGGAACTTTTAAGCAGGATAACTCGGGGCACTTCTTTTACCTAAAGGACCCCTAATCAGCCCTTTCAGCCTTTCTGATTCCACCGCTTTGCAGGAACTGCGAACCTTTAAGTGACGTAGTCTGATATTTTGCTTTTTCGATCACAACGTCTGTTCTGAGCACGACAAAATATTGATATATAACTGCAGCGACAGCACCAACATTAGAGCGTTAAAACCAGAGATGTTCTACATAAAGTTAGGATTACCTCAAGGTTGATTCAACCGTTGAGTAATGCTACAAAGTTGCATTAATCAATTAAATAAAATGGCTTCCTTAAATGCTTCAACCATCACCTGGAGTAGGAATTTATTTCACCCTGAAAGCGCCCGTGAAAGAGGTCCCACAGAGGGTGCTTCTGCAGTGGGAAACTGCTTCAGGTGCAGTCCCCCTTATGCAGTGGAAACGTGCCTAATGAAGATGATTAAGGTTAATGGTTTGTTTGTCTCTGGTAGAGGGAGAGGTTGGCACTGTGACATAAACGCGTGTTCATGTGCACTGTTAAAAAAGCCAGCAAAGTTATTTTAGATTGAAGAAGCAGAGTTCAAGAATACAAACCCAGAACAGGGAACTGGAAAAAGGCCATCAGTCGTTTAGCAACAGCTGTGTTAGGAATAAAACTGGCCCCAGACATACCTGCTGGAAGCTATTACAGAGGCAGGATCAGGCCAATCAGTTGACCTATTGACTGCTCAGTCCTCCCGGTCCTGATTTTCCGTATGAAAGCAATGAAGGGCAGAGCCACACCCCGACCATTACATGAGATGCTAATGAGATACCTCTGTGCTTCCCTCTCAGTGAGAGACCCATCATAGCACAGCGAAAAACTCACCATAGCAACGGTTCATGAGGTTTAAGGGTGTAGGTCAGGTCATGCCAGGTGCAAGGACACAGAGATGGAGGCGGTATTGATGGCAGGCTTTTTTTACTTG
>NC_137912.1:20305828-20308328 GCF_963457725.1 Sprattus sprattus
TCACTTTACTGCATCTTTAATAACTCCAAATAGCAATGCACAGGGGAGGCATGTGTACATGTTCATGTGTGTGTGTGTGTGTGTGTGTGTGTGTGTGTGTGTGTGTGTGTGTGTGTGTGTGTGTGTGTGTGTGTCTGTGTGTGTGTGTGTGTGTGTGTGTGTGTGTGTGTGTGTGTGTGTGTGTGTCTGTCTGTCTGTGAGTGTGAGTATGTTTGAGTGTGGTTTGGTTTGTGTGTGTGTATGTGTGTGTGTGTGTGTGTGTGTGTGTGTGTGTGTGTGTGTGTGTGTGTGTGGGGGGGGGGGGTTGTATTTTAATTTGGGGGTTTTGGTGATAGGGGGGTCAGTTACACTAAATACCGCCCGCTGCTATTTCCAGCTGACCCCTGACCCCTCTGCTCAGGGGTAAATATAGAGGAAAGGTGTCACAACACTGTGACAGCGAGGCTGAAGAAGAGAGGAGATAAAATACACCATTCCAAGCAGTTAACGAGGGAGAAGAAGAATAACGAGGAGAAGAAGAGTAACGAGGGGGAAGAAGATTAGCGAGGAGAAGAGCGAAGTTCACCCCTCATGGTGGTCGACACGGGTTGAATATCGAGAAGCGGTTTAACACCAGTCGGAAAGAGGGAGAAGTAAAACGAGAGAAGAGTGCGAAAGAGAGGATAGCAGAGCGAAATAGGCAGGAGTAAGAGGAGGTGAAAGGAGAGAATAGAAGAAAAAGAGGAGAACAGAGGAGAGGAGTGTGTGGCAAGAAGGCAAGAGGAAAGAAGAAAGGAGAGAGTAGGGGAGAGGCAAGAAGAAAGAAGAGAGAAGGGGAGAGTAGGAGAGAGGTGAGAAGAAAGGAGAGAGTAGGAGAGATGCAAGAAGAAAGGGGAGAGTAGGAGAGAGGCAAGAAGAAAGAAGAGAGAAGGAGAGAGTAGGAGAGAGGTGAGAAGAAAGGAGAGAGTAGGAGAGATGCAAGAAGAAAGGGGAGAGTAGGAGAGAGGCAAGAAGAAAGGGGAGAGTAGGAGAGATGCAAGAAGAAGGGATACGGAGAGAAGAAGAAAAGGATTGAAGACACATAGAGAGAGACTGACCCCTGGTCTTTAACAACAAGGTTGAATTGACAAAACAATAAAGAGAGAGAAAAGTGAATAAGAGAAGAAGAAAGAAAATGAGAGGGGAGGACAAGCAACTTAATTAGAGGAATAGACAGGGAAAGAAACAGGGGGAATGAATGAATGGGTTGAAGGAGTGGAGCAGAATGTCACCCAGTGAGCGTGATGGAATCAGGGAACAATGCAGGCCTCTGCTCCAGGCTGGGACTATGCTGGGCTGGGCTGGGCTGGGCTGGGCTGGGCTGGGCTGGGCTGGGCTGGGCTGGGCTGGGCTGGGCTGGGCTGGGCTGGGCTGAGCTGGGCTGGACTGGGCTGGGCTGGGCTGGGCTGGGCTGGGCTGGGCTGGGCTGGGCTGGGCTGGGCTTGCTAGTCACTTGGCCCCTGTGAGCGGAGACAGGAGTTGCCAAAATGAGGCTTGTAATATGCCAACTGTCACAGAGATTTATGGGATTTCATATATTTCAAACAGGATGCTTTTCACACAGGGCGCGGTACCATGGGTGTGGACAGGCCTCTGTGTGTGAGAGAAATTAGTGAATGGGCATACATTTACAGGGAAGGGGCCTGTGAGTGTGTGTGTGTGTGTGTGTGTGTGTGTGTGTGTGTGTGTGCTTGCGTATGTATCAGTGTGAGGATCTGTGACTATGATTTCATTCTCTCTCTCTCCTTCACTTTCTCTTTCTTTTTCTCTCTCTCTCTCTCTCTCTCTCTGCCCTAAAACCCAAGTACACCTGTAGTTCAGTCAGTCTTAACAAGGCCCAGCAGGGCAGCTTTCGCACACACACACACACACACACACACACACACACACACACACACACACACTCTCTCATGTGTTTGAAATCATCTGCTATAAAACTTTCCAGCCAGCAGACATTTCTCTTTCCCCCTCACTTTCTATTTCTTTCTGTCTTCTGGTTCTCTCAGGTGCTCTATCTCTCTCTTTCTCCCCCTCGCTTTCTCTCCTTCTCTGTTTCTCTCAGGTTTTCTCTCTCTCTGGCTCTCCCTCACTCTCTCTCTTTTCCCTTGAGATGACATGACAGCAGTACTAATGAGGGGAAATCTTGATGTTGGCAGAACCTTCTGGACTGATTATGTTACACGCCTGTGAAATGACTAAACGCTTTCCTCGTGGATTTTATTCCTGGTCTTGTTTTTTCTTCTCTCCTCTCCCTCTCTCATCCTTTCCTGTCATTTCCTTGTTTGCAGAAGACAGAACGTCTGTTCTAATGTATGGCACAGTGCTGTGTTTCCTGGTTCTGTTAGTGGTCCGTTTGATGCGGTCTGAACCATTTATTATGGGTCATTTCCCCCTTGTTCTCTTAAAGGAGAGACTTGCAGCGTTTTTTATAAATTCAGTCTCTGAATCTCTCGGGCCTTTTGATTGAGATTTTACCACACTA
>NC_137912.1:20318328-20350828 GCF_963457725.1 Sprattus sprattus
ATAGGAAAGGGTAGAACAAGTTCATATTCATGAGTTCAAATTCACACATGTCAACACGAGTTTAGCAACTGCCAACTGTAAGTACCTTACTTATGTTTCTGTAAAGAATGTTGATATGAAATATGAAAACAACCAGTAGTCAATGTGCAAGCTCTCTCTCTATCTGAGTTTCGGCAGTCTGTCCTTCAGTTGAGGTCAAGGCATGACGCTCTCTTGCTACAAGTTTCACCTGTTCGTGTTGGCTTAACAAATGTTTGTGGAGGTAGCCTTTGGAGTCAAGTGCAGTCAAGGCACTTGTTTCCACGGCACAGCTTACACGTAACTGTTATACTTTTCTCTTTTGACGGATACAAATAGAAAATAATGGTAGTATTTCCATCGAAACATCAGTAGTCACTCTTGTTGCCTGCAATCATGTTTATTAGCCTTTAACCTGCTGTTAGTTGATTGGCCATTATATTAGTCCCCTACCTAGTATCTTCCCTGTGTATACTAATAGATTACATTAAATTAGTATGATATGTTAATAAATGTTTCTTTTTTTACCTGAAGCAAATGTTATCTTTCCCCATTATTTTATTCTTGGAGTATACCAGAATGCTTCATTTACATGTTAAAATAACAAAAAATCGGAGGGGTATAACCCCAGACCCCCCTACAGGGGCTTGATTTGTCACCTTTTTTAGCCCTTCTGAGTTTGCAGGGATGTATATTAATGGTAATGTTAATTGGGTACACGCAATACATTTCAATATAATGGGGCATGACCTAAAATTAAACTCTGGTTTTGGCCCGCGGCCCTCCACTCCGATTAATATTTGGCCCCTGACAAGAAAGAATTTGGGCACCCCTGCTTTAGAGCTTAACAAATATATGCACACACAGACATACACAGGCGTGCACACACACACACACACACACACAGGTATGCACGCACACACACACACACACACACACGCACAAACATGAAAACACACACACCACACCTCTGAAAGCTCTTCTGACCCCAGTACAATTTAATACAGCTTTTCACCTGAGATACTCTTGCAAAATGAGTTTGTCCTTTTCTCGTTTGCTTATGTTTGTGTGAGTACCTGATTTCATCTGTGTGCCCTTGTGTTGTTTCTGTGTGTGTGTGTAACTGTGGCATGTATACATGCTTGTGTGTTCCTGTTTGTGAATGCTTGTGTGTGTGTGTGTGTGTGTGTGTGTCTGTGTGTGTGTGTAGGCTTCTCTATCGAGGGCCCGTCCCAGGCTAAGATCGAGTGTGATGATAAGGGCGATGGCTCTTGTGACATGCGCTACTGGCCCACGGAGCCTGGCGACTACGCCGTTCACGTCATCTGTGACGACGAGGACATCAAGGACAGCCCCTTCATAGCTCACATCCTCCCCGCAGCCAATGATGTCTTCCCT
This sequence comes from Sprattus sprattus, assembly GCF_963457725.1. Classification (NCBI taxonomy): domain Eukaryota; kingdom Metazoa; phylum Chordata; class Actinopteri; order Clupeiformes; family Clupeidae; genus Sprattus; species Sprattus sprattus. The sequence continues at coordinate 20,319,745 of NC_137912.1, forward strand.
GAGAAGGTTAACAGCTCCTTCACACTTTTACATATGTTAAAGTAGTCTGTATCAAGGGATACAGATCTCTATGGTAGTCCCCCCACACTTCTACATATATTAAAGTAGTGTGCATCAAGGGATACAGATCTCCATGAAAGTTTTCTACCCAAATCCACCAGACCAACAATACATTTGAGTTGTATCACAAGGTTTATCACAAGATGTTTGGATTGCAAGGTTTGCTATGCTGCTTTGGCCTACATGTGATCTGTGTTTTATGATTGGTGGTTTCTGATCATGTGACCTGCTGATTGACATTGCTTCACTCCTCCTCCTGCAGGTGCAGTGTTCTGGACCAGGCCTGGAGCCGACTGGCTGCATTGTCAACAAACCTGCAGAGTTCACCATAGACGCTCAGGCTGCTGGCAACGGCCAACTCAGGATCTACGCTCAGGTGCGGTCTAAAGCACAGCTTCTAAGCTCGGCTCATGATGGCCGAGGGAGTACAATTACAAATAAAAAGTGTCAGCGCATGAAAAGAAAGTGTGTGACGGGGCATGAGTAGATGTATGGAATCTGTGTGTTTAACAGTTCTCCCCAGTTTTAATCAAAGTGAATCCGTGCGTGTGTGTGTGTGTGTGTGTGTGTGTGTGTGTGTGTGTGTGTGTGTCACAGGATGCAGAGGGATTCCCCATTGACATTCAGATCACTGATAATGGCGACAGCACCTACCTCTGTGTGTATGTTCCCACCAAAGCCATCAAGCACACCATCATCATTACCTGGGGGGAGGTCAACGTTCCCAACAGCCCCTTCAGGGTAAGATGACACAGACATCCACATGCACGCAACCAAATACACACACATCTGTATCAAATATATCTCTTTCTAATAGATTTCAACTGCTTCAGTATTTTTGACTGTAATAGTAGTAGTAGTAGTAGTGTGAGCATGGAGTGTTAATGTGATTGGTTGATTGATGTCAGGTGACCATTGGAGAGGGCAGTCACCCAGAGAATGTGAAGGTGTATGGTCCTGGAGTGGACAAGACTGGACTGAAGGCCAACGAGCCCACCTACTTCACCGTAGACTGCAGCGATGCAGGGCAAGGTCAGACTACACACACACACACAGTAACACACCTGAACACACCTGAATATACCTGAGATCACCTGAAAGAACCTGAACATACTCGGACATTTCCTGGCACATCTGAACACATTTGGGCATTCAGGAATCTCTGAACATATCTCATGAGTATATATCTCAAAGCACCTTAACACACCTTAAGGCAACTGACCACCCTTCTAAACATTTGAGCACACCTGTTCATACCTGAAAACACCTCAACACACCTGGACTCACCTTAGAGGTACTAAGCATCTCGGAACATCTACTCACACCTAAAAAAACACCTGTTTACTTACGTTGCAATGTCTTTCCGGTTCTGAAGGGGACGTTAGCATCGGGATCAAATGTGCTCCGGGTGTGGTGGGCCCCGCAGAGGCTGACATCGACTTTGACATCATCAAGAACGACAATGACACGTTCACTGTGAAGTACACCCCTCCTGGTTCCGGACGCTACACCATCATGGTGCTGTTTGCAGACCAGGTCAGCACTGTCAGCACCACCCCTCTCATACCCTCAAGCCATCAAGTAGAGGAATGGAAGAAGCATCTCCATGAATTACATCTTTAAAGATGTTCAAGGCATCATGCCTCAAGATAGTTACCTTAAAAGCATGTCATACAAAATAAGCCTACTTTAACATAAGTTAACAGGTAACAGCTTGTTGGTTCAAGATACAACTAGTTACAAACAATAACATTATGTAATATGATTGCAGTGCCACAGGAGAGTGTTAACCAGGGCGCCATTGATAATGACTGATGATATGGATTTGGTGTCATTAAAGATGGCCTTTTGTTTTTTTGGTAATCACAGGAGATACCCATCAGCCCCTTCCGCATCAAGGTCGACCCGTCGCACGACGCCGCCAAAGTCAAGGCAGAGGGCCCGGGACTCAGCAAGACAGGTGAGACTCACCTCTTCACCACGGCAACGTGGCCATCATCCCATCCACAGTGTAGAAACTGAGTGCTAATGCTGACCAGTAAGAGAGAGAGAGAGACAGTTAGGGAGACAGACAGGAAGAGGAAGAAAGACAACATGCTGGCAGTGAGTAAAGCACAGCTTCGATGGTGAGCAGCACAGTGGTAACACGCACACAGAGAATAAACAGAAATGGAGGTAAAATAGAGTCTGATAAAAGGAAAGTATAACATGAATGGATACATGGATGCTCAGGTTGCCAAGTGTCCATCCACTGCACCATCTCCACCAAAGGAGAGCAGGGGCATATATTGTATAACATATTTATATATAACATAGATATAATAAAGATGTAACATAGATATAACATACTTATAAAATAGATATAAGAAAGATATAACATAGATAAAACATATGGAATATACATTAAATGTTGAGATTCTCTCCACTCTGCTTCTGGTTCAGATGTGGAGGTTGGCAAGCCCACCCACTTTACCATCTACACCAAAGGAGCAGGCAAGGCCACACCAGAGGTCGTCTTCACCGGGGCCTCCAAGGCTGAGGCCGTCAGCGACTTCGAGATCATCGACAATCATGACTACTCCTACACTGTGCGCTATACTGCTATACAGCAGGTAGGGTACACACACACACACACACATACACACACACACACACACACACACACACACACACACACACACACACACACACACACACACACTCACAAACACACTCACTCTCACAAAAACACTCACTCTCACAAACACACTCACTCTCACAAACACAACACAGACAGACACACACACACACACACACACACACGCACACACAGACGGAGACATAAATCACAACCAACTAGAACATTTTGGTTGGTTCTCTGACGCATATGGTCTGAACCAATGTTTAAGCACGCCCTGGAATCTGTTGGTGTTTTTTGCATTGTTCAAGCATGGTATCGATTGCTGTTGATTCTCTGCTCTCTTCCTCTGCCAGGGAGAAGTAATCGTCTCTGTGTTCCATGGTGGCGACCCAATCCCCAAAAGCCCCTTCAACATCTCTGTGGCTCCCCCTCTGGATCTCAACAGGGTCAAAGTTCAAGGACTCAACAACAGTAAGCTGGGCCAGAATACCACACACACAGAAAACTGACCCACATAAATCAATGTGTCCTCATGGAGATCTAAGGCTGGGTGGAATTAGTGAAACACAGCAACACACACACACACACACACACCCCCCCCCCCCCCCCCCCCCCCCCCAAACACGCCCACGCACACACACACACACACACACTCACACACACACACACAAACACACACTCACACACACACACATTATTTCAAGGACGTGTTGTATTTGGCTGGCCCTGAGCTGTTGAGGCGTTTAGTTTCATTCTCATCATGGGAGTCAACACACGCGATATTTCTGCTCTTTAACAGAGCCAGCTCAGTGGGGAGTCGGAATCATGCTGATTTTCTTTTTCTTTCTGTGTGCGTGTGTGTGTGAATGTGTTTGTGTGATTGTTGTTTATGTTTGTGTGTGTTTGTGTGCGTGTGTTTGTGTGTGTGCGTGCGTGCGTGTGTGTGTGTGTGTGTGTGTGTGTGTGTGTGTGTGTGTGTGTGTGTGTGTGTGATCTGCAGAGGTGGATGTGGGGAAGGATCAGGAGTTCATCGTTAACACCCGTGGTGCTGGTGGTCAGGGCAACGTGGACGTGAAGATCACCTCGCCCTCTCGCCGGCCAATCCCGTGTAAGGTGGAGTCAAGTGCATCCAATGAGGTGCACACAGTGAAGTACATCCCGCCCGAGGAGGGGCAGTACAAAGTGGACATCACCTATGATGAGAACCCCGTACCTGGGAGCCCCTTCGCAGTGGAGGGGGTCATGCCACCAGATCCCTCAAAGGTCAGCAACCTTAGGATAACCTCAGACTGAACTGTATCGCTTACTCTCTTTCTGTTTCCAATTCTGATTCTAGGTGTAGTTCTAGTTCTAACTCCAGTTCTAATTCTAGTTCTAGGTCGAGTTCCAGTTCTAGGTCTTGTTCCAGTTGTAACTCCAGTTGTAGGTCTACTTCCAGTTCTAACTCCAGTTCTAGGTCAAGTTCTAGCTCACATTGCAATTCTGAACTTTATTCTCATGTGATTTAGAATTATAACTCTGGTTCCAGTTCTGGTTCTAGTTCTACCTCTAAATTGAATTCAAATTCTTTGGTCATTGTTTTAGGGGAAAATTTAGTTTGAATGGAATCAAAGAAGCTGTTAAGTTAAGAAACAAAACAGGAAACATTTCAACAATAACAACACAGATAACTGTTGTGAAATACTGTGAGCACAGCTTCCCTCCAGGAGAGACCCTCCTGTTTGTAACTTGCTGTTCACTTCCGAATCAGTCCTATGAAGCTCACAGTTGATGACAGCACAATTAATGGAAGCCTGTCTTGTGGCTGAGGAGCAATTTGTGTCTCGGAGCCTGGTGTCAAAGGTCATCACTGGCACTGCTGGTGCCTCTAATGTTACTGAAGCCTCTGGAGACCTTATAGGCCTCCTTTAAACAGGACATATTAGAAACTAGTTGTATATGGGACACACAAAGATCATTATGGTGTGTGAGCTAAGGCAGGCAGTATGTGTGTGTGTGTGTGTTTGTGTGTTTGTGTGTGTGTGTGTGTGTGTGTGTGTGTGTGTGTGTTTCTGTGAGTGTTGATGACCAGAACCAAAGCTGTGTATTACAGCGGTGGTCTTGCTACATGTACAGGAGTGAAATTGCCTTCAGTTTGCAAATAATAGATACCAGACCCTGAAGCGGGGAAAACCTCATACAGGCCATCCATCACAGACAGGTTCATGTTGTACTCCCTCTCTCTGTCTCTCTCCATCTCTGTCTCTCTCCCTCTCTCTCTCTGTCTCTCTCCCTCTCTCTCTCTCTGTCTCTATCTCTATCTTACACATGCTTTATCTCTCTAGCTTATCTCTTTCTTTCTCCTACTCTCTCTGTCTCTCTCTCTCTCTCTCTCTCTCTCTCAAACTTGCCATCCATCAGAAAGATCACGTCTCTCTGTCTCTCTCTCTCTCTCGCTTTTTGTTTTTGTCTCCCTCTTACACATGCATACGCTCCCGCACACACGCAGTAGCACATGCACACACACACACACACACACACACACACACACACACACACACACACACACACACACACTCACACACACACACACACACACACACACACACTCACACACTCACACACTCACACAAACACACAAATGCACACACCCACCCACCAACACACACACATACATACACACACTCATACACAAAGAGTGAGTGAGAGGGCTCTGGTGGAATCTGTCTCTCAGTCCAGTGTGTTTCTCCTCTCGGTGGACAGGCTACTGATTGCTCCCCTCATCAGAGGAAATGCAGGGCTAATATAGACCTAATAAAGTGGATTAATCACTCTGTGTGTGTGTGTGTGTGTGTGTGTGTGTGTGTGTGTGTGCGTGTGTTGGTTGGTTGCTTTAAAGAACAACTCCCCTGCCCCCTGTTAAACACACACACACACACACACACACACAGTATTCATACATCTCTTTTATTAACCACTGTTTCAGGGGCATTATGAGTTCATGATGGGGGGGTGGGTGTTTTGGGGGGGTAATTACCTTGGATACAGTTACTCAGGCGATGAGGTCATCGCTATTCCAGGCAGGACGGGAGTAATCCGGCGGGAATCTCTGGCTCCGTGAGCCAGATGTTCCATAGTATGCGTGCTTGTGTGTGTGTCTGTGTGTGTGCGTACTTGTGTGTGTGAGTGTGTGTGTGATTGAGTGTCAGTCCCTGTCAAACAAGACGCTGAAAAGCAAACAAGCCTGGCCAGGACGTGTAATTACTGTAGGAAACAGTTACGGGGCGCTGGTTTATAATTTATCTGTCAGGGAGACGGGTGAGCGGAGGGGTACTGGGACAAAGGACGCTCTTCTGGAACAAATGAAGTCCGTATCTCCACCGCTGATCTCCGGTTCCGAGGCAGTGGAACATACAACATGTGATTAGAACCGTGGATGTGGAACACATCAATTAGCCATCAAAGACGTTCCACCCCGTATGACATCATCGCTGCTGTTTCACATCGGTGTTTGATCTGTCGTGCCAACCATACCATAAAAAAGTAATTTGACTTACTAATGAATGTTAGGGTTGTTAAGATTCAGCAGGGAAAGGACCCAATCGCAGACCAGATGAATACACACTTGGGATTTATTCACAAAAACACAGAAGATCCAGGCAAAAACTCCAAAAGTATTCCAAAAACACCACAAAGACAGATTTGCTCACCATTCCAACTGGACTGAAGACTAACATTGAGTTACGAACCGACAGGGAACACAGGACAGACTGAACTTAAATAACAGAGGGGGAACTAGACATGAAGACACAAGTGAACTCAAACGAGGTTAATTAACAAGACACAGGTGAACTAAACCAAGGTTAGTTAACAAGACAAAGGTGAACTGAAAACAAGGTTAGTTAACAAGACACAGGTGAACTAAAACAAGGTTGATTAACAAGACACATCAGGAACCAACTAGGGAAACAAACCAGGTGATTAACAAGGCAGGTTTGGTAGGGGATGGAAAAAAAACAGGACATGGTGGAAGGCAGGTGGAGGCGGAGTTCAGAACAACACAAAGAAGCACATGGCATTGATAAACAAACCCAGGGAAACACATGGCAAAAAACACACACAAGAAACACGTGACAAAAAAGGGCAAACACAAAACAGACAGAGCAGGATCCTGACAAGGGTATCAGAATTCGCTCATTGCTCAGTCGCTCATAACTCCTCAGAAAAGAGCAGGATTCATAAGTTACCCAGATGTTCCTAAAACAACTCTTGTCATACATTTTTCTTTCATAAAGAGCAATCAGTTTTCTCATGAATGAAACTTGGATATAGGATAAGCATTGGTCGATACTCATAGTGCCTCAACCTTGTAGTAGGTATTCCAGAAAGCAGGATGTAGATGTTAGCTCAGTTCATTCAAAATTTAGCTCAGATGTTCTGTCGTATACTGTAATAAAGCTGTCATATACTCTATGTACTACTAATATAACTCTCTCCACTGACCTTCAAAGAATCTGCTGGCGGTGTTGTTCACAGAAAGTGAAAGTTAGTTTATGAGTCTGTTGTGTCTCCTAGGTGCGTGCCTACGGTCCAGGCCTGAAGGGAGGCATTGTGGGTAAACCGGCGCCCTTCGCTATCGACACCAAGGGCGCGGGCACTGGTGGTCTGGGCCTCACGGTGGAGGGTCCGTGTGAGGCCAAGATCGAGTGCCAGGACAACGGCGACGGCTCGTGCTCTGTGTCCTACCTGCCCACGGAACCCGGGGAGTACTCCATCAACATCCTGTTCGCAGAGCAGCACATCCCCGGATCGCCCTTCAAGTCCGTGGTCCAGTCCGCGTTCGACCCGAGCAAGGTGACGGCCAGCGGCCCTGGCCTGGAGAGGGGGAAGGTGAATGAGGCGGCGTCCTTCACTGTCGACAGCTCCAAGGCGGGCGAGGCCGAGCTGACCATCGAGATCATCTCGGACGCGGGCTCGCCGGCAGAGGTGCGGGTGCAGAACAACAGCGACGGAACCTACTCCATCACGTACATTCCGCCTTCCCCTGGCATGTACACCATTACCATCAACTACGGGGGACATGCGGTGCCTCAGTTTCCCGCCAGGGTACAGGTGGACCCCAGCATCGACACCAGCGCCATCAAGGTCTATGGGCCGGGAGTGGAGTCCAGAGGTACGCATGCCAACTGCTGGCCGTATAAATGGGAAATTATATTTAAATAAGATGTATATAAAATCTCCATTAACACTGAAACACTAATGCAGAAATAATACGATACCATGTAGCAACATTGCCGGGCCTCAGGAATCATTATATTTCCATGATTTCAGGAAGACTGAAATGGAAAAATAACACATATGCTGTGAGACTGATAACAGAGTTGGCCTTCAATATAGTAAACAGTCATGCATTTTTGCATCTCTCACTCTCTCTCTCTCTAAATTTGTGTGTGTTTGTGATTGTTTGTGTGTGTGGGTGGTTGTGTGTGTATGATTTCACAGGAGTCCTTCGAGAGGTCACAACTCATTTTGTTGTTGATGCCCGTGCCGTTGGCAAGGCCGGGGGCAACCAAATCAAAGCCCGGATTGTGAACCCCTCAGGAGCCAGTACAGACGCCTTCATCACCGAAAAGGCAGACGGCACCTACAGAGTAGAGTACACCGCCTACGAGGATGGTAAGAGCACGGGGGGCCAATAAGAATCCCAATGGCAGGCTTAAGAGTGTGTAGCTTGACATGTTTAGGTCAGCCAATGACTAAGTAAGAGCGCATAGCGAGATGCCACCAATAGAGCAGAGTACTATGAGGCTGGTAAGAGTTCTCATGGCTGAAGAGTGGGTGCTCTACATGTTTAGCACACCCAATGATTATATAAAGTAGGATAGAAATAGTAGTCTATAGCATATAGATGGTATGAACACAGGGGACGTATAGATATGGCAGTGGCACCTATATCACCACCCATAAGGACAGTAGGACGTCTGGGGAGGTAGAGTAGTCACTAGAGAGGCATTTACACAAGTGTGATTGCTCAACAGTAGCAGACCTCTGCCCAGCAAATGACAGATTACTCAGCCCAGCGCTGACTATTAGGCCTATAAGTATGAGCACACAGCACACAGAAGCTTTATGATTAATTACCCCAAATTAAAAATTAGTTGTCAGTCTTGATTTAATGTGTGCAATAAACTACATGATTTCTCTGATCAAGGCAAACATTTGATCATCAAAAGGACTAAAGTGTCAAAAGACTAAAGTTCTCCAAAGTAAAAAATGTCAATGCAATAGTACTTACTGTAGATAACTTTCTCTAAAGAGGACCTTTTCGCAATGCTGTGTGCTTGAGCAATCGCACTAATAATAACTGCACATTATGAAGAGAATCAGACAAATCTGTGTTAAAATAATGGTTATAAGTGGTTTTGAACTGGAGGTATTAGTCAGTTAATGAGAGGCTGATGATGAGCTGATCCAGACTGATTGGAGCTCAATGCGGGGTCATGAGGGGTTGTTGCCATGGAGCAGATTGGGAGTGTTGGGGAGAACAGGGCATGATAGCTTTGGCTGAACACATTGGGTTAACTCACAAGTCTTGCTCTCTGGAACGCCCTCTTGAACTTTTCCACTTCAACTGATGATGCCAAACAAGCCAGTCCGTCTTTGATTGACTAATAAATCAGCCAATCAGGTTCATGTGTCTCACAGGAATGAGCCAATGAGAGTACCTAAGCCGGGAAAAGAGTTTTTTTTTGTCAAGACAGGAAGCTCTCCTCGGTTTATGAGTGTTTTTCTAAGACAGCCTGCGTCTCATATAAAACACAACCCCTTGTGGTTTGCATAAAGCGTCTGTTTCCTACTTTATAATAATGGAAAAGGGCCTAGTAAACGCTTCTCAGGGTATCATTGCTTTAGCAGACAGCGTTGGGTTTGTTTTTGTTAAACGGAGAAGTGGAGAACTAGACCTCGGTGGCCCTTTAGTGGAGGACCGAGTGCAGACAGCAGAAAAGTAGATATATGCTGTATGTTACATTTGGGAAAATATACATAGATAGATTGTGTGTGTGTGTGTGTGTGTGTGTGTGTGTGTGTGAGAGAGAGAGAGAGAGGGGGGGGGGGGGGGGGACAGAAAGATAGATAGAGAGACAAATAGAGAGAGAAATCGATAGAAATCGACAGTTAGATAAAGAGAGAGATAGATAGAAAGAAAGATATATAGAGAGATAGATAAATAGAAAGATAGAGAGAGAGAGAAAGGAAGGGAGAGAGAAATGAAGAGCGCAAGAGAGCGATGAAGAGAGCAAGAGAGCGAGAGAGCCCTGAGTGTAAGAAGCAGGCCCAGGTAGTGACAGGGAGAGTCATCTGGTTATAATTAGCTGGTGTCTGTCGTAAGGGGTTAGATTGTTTTATATCTATAAATATAAGAGGCTGTCACACTGTGAGCTGTTGGGAAAACAACCACTGCTAGTCTGTTCTGGTTGTGCAGCAATTCAATACTAAACTCATTTGTTATCAGCCTCTTGTGGCCATATTCATTTCAGGGGGTTTGACTTTGATTGCAGGGGTGGCAAAAGCATAACCTCTGTCAAGTATTACTTATACAGTATATAAACCTGCTTGTTTTTCAAAAAGTACCATTGGCCCCTACCCTATATATCTCATTCTGTGTGCTCTTTCTATAGAGCATATGGTAGACATGTTTAAATCCTCCAAGGTCTAATATGTGCAGATAGACTGCACATATTATTTATTATTTATGCACATATAAGTTACTAGATACACTGGATACAGGTACTACTTGGAGATGTACTTACAGGGCGTTTCCCAAATAGCCTCCTTAAATAGTGCACTAATTATGACAGCAACGAGGTAACTGAGATGTATCAGGTGGATAGCAGTGTACATCAGTGACTATACTAGACTGGGAATGATGTTGCTTGGCCTTAGAAATAAACCATATAGTACTGCCCTACAATTCTAACTTGAAATATTCTATACATTTGTGTGTGTGTATGTGTGTGTGTGTGTGTGTGTGTGTGTGTGTGTGTGCGTGTGCGTGTGTGTGTGCGTGTGCGTGTGTGTGTGCGTGTGCGTGTGCGTGTGCGTGTGCGTGTGCGTGTGCGTGTGCGTGTGCGTGTGCGTGTGTGTGTGTGTGTGTGTGTGTGTGTGTGTGTGTGTGTGTGTGTGTGCGCGCACAGGTGTGAATCTAACTGGGCTGTTGTGTAATGGTTCAACAGGTATGCACCTGATTGAGGTTCTGTACGAGGACGTTGCCGTACCCAAGAGTCCGTTCAGGGTGTCGGTGACGGAGGGATGTGACCCCAGCCGTGTGCGGGCGTACGGTCACGGTCTGGAGGAGGGCCTAGTGAACAAACCAAACCTCTTCACTGTGGAAACCAGGTACAATGTGCTTCAATGGGCATGCTTAGTATGCCCAAATATTATATTACAGTACAGTACAGTACATTATATTATATTATTTTACATAACATTACATTACATTATATACAGTAACATTACATTAGTTTACCCAATACAGTGATACCGTTTATTATGTTATACTGTCATGCACTGTATTGTACCTTACTTTATTGTACTCCTCGCAATTTGAGTACGGCGATTCCTCAGATTCCTTCCTGGATCCATATTCAAATGCATGGTGTTAACACTCTGCTGTGTGTAGACACTTTTATTTACTCAGTAGCATTCATGATGAAGGGAGGTGTCAGGAAATGTAACACTCTCTCTCCCTCACTCCATCTCTCTTTCCCTTACTCCATCTCTGTTTCTATCATTCCATCTCCACCCCTTACCATGTTATACCCTGTCTACCCCTCTATCCATATTCCTCTTCTTTCTCTGCTCTCTCTCTCACTCTATCCCTCTCTCTCTCCCTGCCCCATTATCCATCCCTCTCTCTCCCTCTCTTCCTGTTTCTCTCTCTCTCTGCCCTCTCTGTTCTATCTCTCTCTCACTCTTTGCCCTCTCTGTTCTCTTGTTTACCTTCTCTCTCTCTCTTTCTCTCTCTCTCCCTCTCTCTCTCCCACTCTGTCTCTCTTTCTCCCTCAGGGGTGCAGGAACAGGTGGGTTGGGTCTGGCCATAGAGGGTCCGTCCGAGGCCAAGATGTCCTGCAAGGACAACAAAGATGGCAGCTGCAGTGTGGAGTACATCCCCTTCACCCCCGGGGACTACGACGTCAACATCACCTTCGGGGGGCTTCCCATTCCAGGTCTGATGTCACTTCCAATGATGTCACCGGCATCATAGAATCATTACCCAAAATTCCTTGTTCACATGATCTGATTAGTTTTTTTATGTTGTCCAATCTGTTTATGTGTGTATATGTATTTGTATATGAAACTCTCTCTCTCGCTCTGTATTTGTGTGTCTCTGTTTATGTTTGTATGCCTATGTGTGTATGCTCATATCTGTATGTGGGTCCCACCTTATGTGCCGTGGTTCTGCTTACGGTTCCTTCCTTACTAACAGGGAGTTTTTTCTTGCCCCTGTTGCCATTGTGCTTGCACTAAAGGGGTTCAAGCTCTGGGTTCTGTAAAGCGACTTGAGACAATTGCATTGTTATGGCGCTATATAAATACAATTTAATTAATTTTAATTATGTGTGTGTGTGTGTGCCCTGCAGGAAGTCCGTTCCGTGTGCCAGTACGAGAGCTGGTTGACCCCAGTAAGGTGAAGTGCTCTGGCCCAGGGCTGGGCAGCGGAGTCAGGGCTCAAGTCCCCCAGACCTTCACTGTGGACTGCAGCAAAGCCGGCCTCGCTCCACTGGAGGTGCAGATCTATGGGCCCACAGGTAAGAGAACACACAAGTGACACGCACGCACAAACACATACACATACACATACACATACACATACACATACACATACACATACACATACACATACACATACACATACACATACACATACACATACACATACACATATATACATGTACACATACACACACGCGCACAAGCACACACACACACACACACACACACACACAGAGATACACACATAAACCCACTTTTGTGTGGAGGCTTGTATGGTAACAGACTGTTGGCTCCTGCAGGCGTGGCTGAGCCAGTGAGCATCACAGACAATGGTGACGGCATACACACGGTCAACTACACCCCCACCAAAGACGGCCCTCACACTGTGTGTGTTAAATATGCAGACCAGGAAGTCCCTCGCAGGTGAGAGACTGATCTCTGTAACTCACTTCAACTGTTTTACATCTCATCTGCATGATTGTTCAAGCACTTCTTTTACTGGTCTTTTGTCAAGCCCAGGTTTGATTTGATATCCATATATCGTATTTCCATTTGATTATAAAATTGGTATTTTATGGTATTTACATTCTGTTCTCTGTCTCTCTGTAGTCCATTTAAAATCAAGGCTTTGCCCGCCCATGATGCCAGTAAAGTTCGTGCCAGTGGGCCTGGTCTGAATGCCTCAGGTGTGCCAGCTAGCTTACCTGTAGAGTTCACCATCGATGCCCGCGATGCAGGAGAGGGGCTTCTCACTGTGCAGATTCTGGTGAGTGAATTTGATCAACAAAGACCCCGTTTCTATTTGCCTCTTACTTACACATTCATAAGAGTAGAGCAAAAAAAAAAAAAAAAAAACTACAACTCCCATGTCACCTTACTCACCCCTTCCTCCCTCCCCTGCCCTTTGACCTGTGCCAGGGTGACGTGACGTGACGTGTGTGCCTGTCGCTGCAGGGTCCTGACGGCTGCAGGCGGGAGGCTTCCGTCTCTGTGTTGGACTGGGGCAGGAGGGTGTGGGAGAGTCATATTGTAAAGGGCACCATCCCCTTCTATATTCTTAAGCAAGGCTGTGTAAGGCCACAACAAACACAACGCTCATCTTCCTCTCCAGGCCTCTTCTTCATCTTATTCTTCCGCCTCCTCCTCCTCCGCCATGGTGTCTTACGTCTCCCTTCCCACCGTCCCACTTCCCCCGTCCCCCGTCCTCCTGCCTGGCTCGTGCCTCCTTGCCCTGTGGTTCTTATGAACTTTGACCTTAGAACCCAAGCTGACATGCCTTGTTCCCAAGTTCTTTGTTTGTCATTACTCCATCCTCTTAATCAAGGGTGTTTGTGTCTTTCAGGCCGACATTTCCTGGAAGAACAATTTAAGTAGAACAGGGATGAAGGTGGAAATACTAAAGGGGGATGGGAAATGTTTAAGAGTGTTCAGTGTTCAGTTACAGTTACCTTAGTGCCAGAGAGAGAGTAACGCAGACAGATGACTATACTGCTATCCAAAACGAAGCAATTTTTCCCACCCTGTTATGGCTTCCCATAGTGAAGAGTGGTGGTTCGTAAATGGGATAGTTGTTCAAGGTTTTCAAGAACCACGTCTGTAGACATCCTGTTAAGAGTCAAGAACCACGTCTGTAGACATCCTGTAAGGAGTCAAGAACCACGTCTGTAGACATCCTGTTAAGAGTCAAGAACCACGTCTGTAGACATCCTGTAAGGAGTCAAGAACCACGTCTGTAGACATCCTGTAAAGACTAAGGAACCCCTCCGTAGACATTGTGTTAAGAGAAAAGAACCACGTCTGTAGACATCCTGTAAAGACTAAGGAACCCCTCCGTAGACATTGTGTTAAGAGAAAAGAACCACGTCTGTAGACATCCTGTAAAGACTAAAGAACCACGTCTGTGGACACCCTCTAAGTAGTAGCTTACTTACTAAGTAGTAACTGATTCAGGTCCAAATGTGGGCTAGATCTTGTGCTAGTCTGGTCCTGATGCGCAGGAGATGTAACCCTGATCTGGTTCTGCTCTGGCCCAGGGTGAGTTTAAGTGAAAGGGTGAGAAAGGAGTCACGATAGCCCCTTGAGTTTTCCCACTGTATCGTAGTCTTTGTGGACTGACCTCCATTGGGTTTTCTTCTTGGCTAACTCCTCCATGTGGTTTTGCTCAACATCACTAACTGTGAGGAGTTGCTGCTCTCTAAACTGGGCCTAACCTATCCTCCCAGATAATAGCAGTGAGTAGACTAGATACTTCCAGCTTGGTATAGTGTGAGACTCAATGCACACATATACATCTATCAATCAACAACCTGATAAATTACCCAGAATCACCACCACCATGTTACATCTTGTGGATGGATTTTTGGTTTGGTTTTGGTGTATGAACTAATCGACTGACAATGCAGAACCAACCCCTGTGAAATCACACACACATGTGTGTGTGTATTGATGTGTGTGTGTTTGATCGCAGGACCCGGAGGGCAAGCCGAAGAAAGCCAACATCCGTGACAACCGGGACGGGACATACACGGTGTCCTACGTGCCAGACATGACCGGACGCTACACCATCACCATCAAATATGGCGGAGACGAGATCCCGTACTCGCCGTACCGCATCCATGCCGTGCCTTCCGGAGATGCCAGCAAGTGCCTGGTTACAGGTGGGCATCACAGGACCAGCTTGTGGCGATACCGCTGTGATGGCTGTGATGTTATATCAGTGTGGAGTTGTGTTTTTAAGAGTCGACAGAGGGGAAATGAAGGAATAGCATTATTCTTATAAGACACAGTCAAGTTATATTTTCAAGTACTGGAACAGGACAGAGGAGATGTATGCTTTGTTTTGGTACAGCAGTTATTTTCTCCTAAAACTGTTTGAATCTAAACTTTCTTGTGCAAGACCTTAAGGATTGACATGATTCTTATGATGTTCAGTGATGTTATGATTGATAAATTAATCTATTCTGTATTGCAGTTTCCATTGGAGGACACGGGCTGGGTGAGTGCTGAATCAGTTTGTCTGTTTTCTGTTTTTGAGATTAAATGTGCGTTCGAAAGGATTGCGTTTCATAAGGTGTTTTGGTTGCCCTGTTGTCATAGCCACTGTTGTCATAGCCACTGTTGTCAATCATGTGTCATGTGACAGGATCAGGTCTTGGACCCACTATTCAGATTGGCGAGGAAACGGTGATCACCGTAGATGCCAAAGCTGCTGGGAAGGGCAAGGTCACGTGTAAGGTGTCAACACCTGACGGGGCGGAGCTCGATGTGGATGTGGTGGAGAACGCTGATGGGACGTTTGATATCTACTACACGGCACCGGAACCAGGGAAATACGTCATCACCATCCGCTTCGGAGGAGAGCACATTCCCAATAGCCCCTTCCACGTGGTGGTGTGTAGGAACTGTTTATATGCTTATGCTCATGATGATGGTGGAGATGCCAATTATTATGTTGGTTTTGGTGATGGAGATGGTTATTATCATCATTATCATCATCATCGTCATCATCTTTATGTGCTATGTAATGCTTAATGATGCAGGCAGTGATGTAGTTTAGGTTACTAATCTGCATTTCAAATGAAACATTGTGTCTCTCATTGAACCTTGTAAATCAGGCTGGGTCTCACCAAGCTGATTGGAGATAAATACACAGCCCTACATACTTAAATATACAGCCCTACATGACCAACTGTGTTGTGATGTACAGTAACTGAGTGACTAATTGAACTTTAGTGTGAAACACGCATGTGTGTGTGACTGGTGTGTGTTACCGTGTTTCCCCCTAGGCGAGTGATACCATTCCCATTATAGAGGAGCCCTGTGATAAAGTTCAGCTACAGCAGCCCTACGCCCCCTACCAGGGCTGCACACCACACTGGGTACCACTCTAAGATCACTGTGTCCCTTAGTCTTCATCGCTCTACTTCATCTCTTAAAGCTCACTGTGTCCCTTAGTCTTCATCACTCTACTTCATCTCTTAAAGCTCACTGTGTCCCTTAGTCTTCATCGCTCTACTTCATCTCTTAAAGCTCACTGTGTCCCTTAGTCTTCATCGCTCTACTTCATCTCTTAAAGCTCACTGTGTCCCTTAGTCTTAATCGCTCTACTTCATCTCTTAAAGCTCACTGTGTCCCTTAGTCTTCATCGCTCTACTTCATCTCTTAAAGCTCACTGTGTCCCTTAGTCTTCATCGCTCTACTTCATCTCTTAAAGCTCACTGTGTCCCTTAGTCTTCATCGCTCTCCTCATTTCTCTAAGCTCACTGTGTCCCTTAGTCTTAATCGCGCTCCTCATTTCTCTAAGCTCACTGTGTCCCTTAGTCTTAATCGCTCTCCTCATTTCTCTAAGCTCATTGTGTCCCTTAGTCTTCATCGCTCTTCTTCATCACTCCTCTTCATCACTATAAGCCCCCTGTGTCCCTAGTCTTTATCTCTCCTCTTCCTCTCCCTTCACTTTATCTCTTCATCTCACTCTACTGTACTTTGCCTCACTTCCTGTCCATGAATAGTCTTCTCTGTGTAAGTCTTCACCCTCTTTGTCCTCGTCCCAGTCTATCCTTTATCCCAGTCCAAAACTCTCTTACAGAAACACAAGCTCCTCATTCCTCTCAGCTTCAAGTTCTCAGACTGCACCCCCTCACCTTCCATTCAGATCATCTCTGATAAGTGTCCTGTCACAGGCCAGTTTAAGCTGAACATTAAAGCTGCACTCCATCTGCTTTTAATGGCCTTTCCTCTTGCTGAAGCTGAACATTAAAGCTGCAATCTTTGAGTTTTTATATGAGTTTTCACTGTAATATTTTCCATATAATTTCATCTCATGCATGCTCATTTCTGCTGCTAGATCATCTTCCTATTCATTACCATTTTAGAGTTTGTTTTCTTTTGGGTTCTCATACCCTCCAGAATCTTCCATTCCGGAATCTTCCATTCAGTGCTTCATTTCCTAACCTGGGAACCTGAATGTTAGCATCTGTCTCTAGAACGGTCAGGGCCTAATCCGCACCACAATCAGCTGTTTTGCAAACAAAATTCTAAATCAGCTGTTGGCTGATAGTTTATTTTAAATTAGCTGTTAGCTGAGTTTCTTTTAAATCAGCTGTTTAAAAAAAAAAAATGTATCAGCAACTGAGTTTCTTCTACTTAACTTATGGCTGATCAGGGCCAAATCTGCATCAGAGACAGCTGCTAGCTGGATTGCTTCTCTGCCTCTTGCCTCTCAGGCAATGGTGTAGCAGCCTTGCTAAAAGGCTAATTTGCTAACGTGCTAACTGATGTCTCTCTTGTTTCAGGCCACGGAGGAAGCAATCACAGCCAGCAATGGGATCGAGCCCATGCTCCGCCCCTTTAACCTAGTCATTCCCTTCACTGTGCAGAAAGGAGAGATTACAGGTGAGGCACATCTATTCATATAAAGCACCACTGTTGTATAATTACCACTGATATAAAAGCACCACTGTTGTAAAAGCACCACTGATACTCTACAGTTGTAAAAGCACCACTGATATAAAAAAACACTGATATCAAAGCACCACTTATATAGAAGCACCACTGATACTCCACTGTTGTAAAAGCGCCACTGATAGAAAAGCACCACTGATACTCTATAGTTGTAAAAGTGCCACTGATATTCCACTGATGTAAGAGCATCCATATGACTGAATGGAAGTGTAGAATGGGATGCTATCAGAGAGGAGAATCCGCCTGTGCATGTTCCCTAATGAACCACAGGCGTACCTCATCTCTCTGTGTTAGTGTTGGCTCTCTGCATTGCCAGCGTAGCTGAACAAACAAAGCCTTGACTTGGGTTGAAGTAAACAGAACTGGCCTGGCCTGTCAGTGGCCTGGTCCAGATGTGTGTGTGTGTGTGTGTGTGTGAGTGTGTGTGTGTGTGTGTGTGTGTGTGTGTGTGTGTGTGTGTGTGTGTGTGTGTGTGTGTGTGTGTGTGTGTGTGTGTGTGTGTGTGTGTGTGTGTGTGTGTGTGTGTGTGTGTGTGTGTGTGTGTGTGTGTGTGTGTTTAAGTCCCACTGTGGGGTTGCTCTTTCCTTTGTCCTTCATGGTAGTTTGAAATTATGTCATAGTGAGCTTTAAACGAATGAAGGTGATGGAAAACTGTTTGAAA
Organism: Sprattus sprattus; assembly: GCF_963457725.1. Lineage (NCBI taxonomy): Eukaryota > Metazoa > Chordata > Actinopteri > Clupeiformes > Clupeidae > Sprattus > Sprattus sprattus. The sequence continues at coordinate 20,338,299 of NC_137912.1, forward strand.
ATCGTTTACTAGAGGTTGATAAATGTTTCTTATCCTGTTTACTCACACACACATACCCCCGACCCACCACCCAGACTCACACACACACACACACACACACACTGCATGAACTATGGTGCACACTAACGAATGCCTACATACACACACACACACACGCAGTAAAGCATGTGTGGTTCTTTGATGTTGCTGTTTGATTGTTTTCTAGGTGAAGTGCGAATGCCCTCTGGTAAGATTGCCCGTCCCAACATCACAGACAACAAGGACGGGACAGTCACAGTAAAATACGCCCCTACTGAGAAAGGCCTACACGAGATGGACATCAAGTACGATGGCAACCACATACCAGGTACCTTCTTCAGTTCTCACTTGATATACGCCTCATACACACATGATACACATCTGATATACACATAATACACGCCTGATATCAATATGATACACACCTGATATGCACATGATACACACATGATACACACCTGATACACACATGATACACACATGATACACACCTGATACACACCTGTAAAATCTTGTCCGCCATCTATTTGGAAAATCCAGTCTTTCATGAATGATTGATTATCTACGCGTGAGCTGATGTTATGTCTACTTCCTGTCCCCACAGGAAGTCCTCTACAGTTCTATGTGGATGCGATCAACAGTGGTCATGTGACTGCCTACGGACCAGGCCTGAGCCATGGTATGGTCAACAAGTCGGCCATCTTTACCATCGTCACCAAAGATGCCGGGGAAGGTGAGCAAATGTCCAATGTCCTTTTGGCCTACAGTAAACACAGCATGACTCAACAGCCTGTCAGACACTAACGTTTTCTCTTCATCTCCACCTCTGTTTGTTTGTATTTGTTTTTCGGCCTTTAATTCTCTCTCTGAGTCTATCTGACTCTGCCCGTCTGTCTTCCTCACTTTGTCTGTCTGTCTTGATTTCTCGATTTTTTCTTCTATCTCTTTCTCTCATTCTTTCTCTTGTTCTCCCGGTTTTTCCCTTACTCTGTCTGCCTGTCTGGTTCTACATGTCTTTCTCTGTCTTTCTTTCTTCTCTCTTTATTTTCTCTCCTTTTTTCTCTTTCTTTCTTCGTTTCTGTCCATCTTCCTTTTACCCTCTGTCTTTCTCTTTATTTATTTATCATTCTTTCCCATTCCGCCTTTCTCTTTCCCTTTCTCTCTCCCACCCTCTCTCAGGTGGTCTGTCTCTGGCAGTGGAAGGTCCCTCCAAGGCAGAGATCTCCTGTAAGGATAACAAAGATGGCACCTGCACTGTGTCCTACCAGCCCACCGCTCCTGGAGACTACAACATCATCGTCAAGTTTGATGACAAACACATCCCCGGCAGCCCCTTCACCGCTAAGATCACAGGTAGAGAGTTAAGAGACCACTAAAAAATGATCATTTTCTCTGGTTTTACTATTTATTGGGATGTGTTAAAGTAAATTGAAATGTTTAGTTTTATTTAAGTCTGGGCAACGATTACAAATTTTCATCGCGATTAATCGCATGATTTCCCTGGTTAATCACGATTAATCGCATTTGTATACGCAAAATCTGTCAATGAATTCAAAAGTAATGTACAGTGCACATTAATGTTATCCTGTTCGTTATGAAAAAGAAAAAAAAACTGCCCACAATCATATCATTAAAACAGGCAATTTCTGAGGTAACAGCAGAAACATTTTACTTTCATCAGGGAGCAGCATAACCAGTCTATATATTTAGTACCAAATGTCCCTGTTAGAGTGAGAAACCAGAAAGCACTTTCAGTGCAGTTTGTCAATTCCTAGAACTTGACACTGTTATTTTAAATGTACTGCCATATGAACTAAAGTGCCATTGCATTTGTTGTGAAAACACCAGCATCAGCATTTGTATCTAGTAGCAGTTACTACTACATAATTATTACTTGCTTAAACTAAACATGTAATAATTCAAATTATTTTATTATATTAGTAATATTCCTATTTTAAAAGTATACATTTATCTCATGTTGCCATTCTGTATGCTGAGTATAATGATTTAACATAAATTACATAAATACCTTGTGCATGTGTGTATTCATTGCACCTATCTGTTCATATGAAAACCCATGGTTATAATTATAATTGTTCATTAGTTAGCAGTGTCATAACTACATTTCTGAAATTTATAACAAACCAAACCGCTTAAAAATTGGTTGAAAATTGAGCAAGTTATCGTTATTTAAAAAGTACGTGTACCACTACCAACACAATGTTACGTGAGCGAGCTGACTGTGGCAAGATGGCCGCCAAGTGCGGACGTTCAACTCTGTTGGCCGGCAACGCGACGAGACAGATATATATATATATGTATATATCTCTATGGTTTATCCGTTTCCGGTTTTACGGCAGACTTTTACAAAATAAAAGCCTTTGAGCAAAATAATAAAACCTGCGTTAACGCGCGATAAAATAATTGTCGGCGTTAAATAATTGATGAATTAACGCAAGATTAACCGTTAACTTGTTTTATTCTATAAACTACTGTCAACATTTCTACCAAATAAATACAAAAATATTGTCATTTAGAGCATTTATTTGCAGAAAAATGACAATTGGTGAAAATAGCAATTTGTTTTTATTCCACCAAATATTGATTTCTGAACTCTTCTTAAGTAACAAACTTAGTATTGCTTTGTTTGAAAATGAATATGAACTTGTTTTCTTTGCATTATTCGAGATCTGAGAACACTGCATCTTTTTTGCTTTTTTGACCAATTGTCATTTTTCTGCAAATAAATTCTCTAAATGACAATATTTTTATTTCAAATTTGGTAGAAATGTTGTCAGTAGTTTATAGAATAAAAGAACAAAATGTTTTAATTTACTTTAACACATTCCACTAAATAGTAAAACCAGAGAAACTGATCATTTTAAAGTGGTCTCTTATTTTTTTCCGCGGCTGTATGTATGTGAATGCTAACCTCACAGGTAGAGAGTATATGTGTGTGAATGCTAACCTCACAGGTAGAGAGTATATGTGTATGAATGCTAACCTCACAGATAGAGGGTATACATGTGTGTGAATGCTAACCTCATATGTGTGCGAATGCTAACCTCACAGGTAGAGAGTATATGTGTGCGAATGCTAACCTCACAGGTAGAGAGTATATGTGTTTGAATGCTTACCTCACAAGTAGAGAGTATATGTGTGTGAATGTTAACCTCACAGGTAGAGAGTATATGTGTGTGAATGAGAGTATATGTGTGTGAATTCTAACCTCACAGGTAAAGAGTATATGTGTATGAATGCTGGGGTTGTATCAGAGAGGATTATTTCAGTGTATCTGAGAAAGAGAGAGAGACAGAAAGAAAGAAAGAGAGAGAGAGAGAGAGAGAGAGAGAGAGAGAGAGATACAGAAGTTCTTGTTCTTTCTTTACATGTAACATGTAATTTCAGAAGGAAGTTCTTAATCAGCTGTTCAGTCAAGCAGGCAGGCAGGCAGGCATATATACTGCATGCAGGTGCACATGACTTCAGTGCAGCCAAAATCAGAGGCTAGTGTTATGCCTATTTGAATCTGTTGACCATATGGTTCCTATATATCAACTTATGTATGCCTTTAAACACACTCACACACACACATACACACACACACACACACACACACACACACACACACACACACACACACACACACACACACACACACACACACACACACACACACACACACACACACACACACACACACACACACACACACACACACACACACACACACACACACAATGAGGAGCAACAAGCAAGCAGTGATTTGTAGATTTATCTCTGCAGGAAACACCTGCTTCCTCAGTTCTCTCACAACACTCTTCTCATTCATTACATTACACATGCACACACACACACGCACACACACACACACGCACATGCACACACACACAAACACACGCAAACACACGCATACATACACACACACACACACACACACACACACACGCACACACAGAAACACGCACACCCAAACTGGAGTTTATCTCAGTATCCCTTATGGAGTCAGACGGGGATAAACTAACAAAGCTGAGTGTAAATCAAGAGCAGTTATAAACTCTTTCCAGGGGGCACGGAAAGAAACTGTGGGACTCCTGAAAACCTCCCTCTAGAGTCCATATTTCAGTGCTGCCTGCCATTGTGCGGGGCTCCTTGGTCTTTGAGCATCCCTGAGACAAACTGTCATGGCAAAGCAAGAGCCAACCAAGGAATGTGTGACAGGGGGTCTTTTCATAGACTGGCATGTCTGTTTGTGTGTGTTCTGTTATGAACTACTGCGTAGCTATTTAAGATAGTAGATGTTTAGTCTGTCGTGATTCCTAATAGAGTGTTTTGTTTTGGGGGTTGGGATTTAAATGGGGTATTTTATATTTGGACCAGGTAAGATGTGGGAATGTTACATGGTGACATCGCAGATTGGTGCAAAAATCTTCTGCTTTTTAGACGGAAAGGTCACATTGTACTTATTCTGCCATTCTTTCTTTTTTTCTTTCTGTCTTTCTCACAGGTGATGACTCGTTGAGGACATCCCAGCTGAACGTCGGCACGGCGACAGACGTGTCTCTGAAGATCACTGAGACGGACCTGAGCTCCCTGTCCGCCACCATCCGTGCCCCGTCTGGCAACGAGGAGCCCTGTCTGCTCAAGAGGCTGCCTAATCGCCACATCGGTGAGCGGCTCGCCAGGCCTGGGAGAACTGTTCCACTGAGGGCTTACTCTGGGTCTCGGCCAAGATTACACATACACCATGCTTTTGATAAGGGTTTTATCGTAAATTACCCTAAAATTAAAACTAGACAAAAACTGATGGTTTTTCTTAAAATGTCACCATCCTAAGAGAGACAGTCAACAATTCACAATAAAAGTAAAGTCTTACTAATGGAAATGCAATCTACAAGGATAGTGGAGGCCTAGCTGGGTTTTTAAGGGGAGATTAACACATCTGTGAGGCCTTGAAAAACATTGGAAAATAACAATTGAGATTTGTTAAATTTGACTAAGTGTGATAACAGCTCTCTCGCTCTCTCTCTCATTCTCTCTCTCTCTCTATCTCTCTCTCTCTGTCTCTCTCTCCTGTATTCCTCTCTGACCTCCACTCCCATAGGCATCTCCTTCACTCCTAAGGAGGTTGGCGAGCACGTAGTGAGCGTCATGAAGAATGGGAAGCACGTGACTAACAGCCCCTTTAAGATCATGGTAGGCCAGTCCGAGATCGGCGACGCCAGCAAGGTCAAGGTGTTTGGAAACGGCCTGATGGAGGGACACACCTTTGAGGTCGCAGAGTTCATCCTGGACACCAGAAATGCAGGTAAGACATGGCCACAGTTAAGGTGCTCTAAAATGTTCTAAAAATATTATATACGTATTCGCTTTGTTTCAGTGCCACATAACCACCTTAAATGTATATTATTATATATTCTATATTATAACTGTGTCATCCATTATCCTTTACATCCTACATCATGCATCAAACATCATGCATCATACATCATGCACAGTCTTAACCTGCAGAGAAACTGCAAAGAGATGAACATTGCAGCAAAACACGTTTTTTCTTTTCTTTCATTAAGTATTCATAGCATCCTATACATTCAGTGCCTATAGTTTATAATGAATGAATAATAAACAGAACCAGTGCACTTGAACAGTGTGGTGAGGTTCTCATTGTGGCGTCCTGTGCAGGTTATGGAGGCCTGGGCTTGTCCATCGAGGGTCCGAGTAAAGTGGACATTAACTGTGAGGACGTGGAGGACGGCACCTGCAAGGTCACATACTGCCCCACAGAACCCGGAACCTACATAATCAACATCAAGTTTGCAGACCAGCATATCCCAGGTGTGTGTGTGTGTGTGTGTGTGTGTGTGTGTGTGTGTGTGTGTGTGTGTGTGTGTGTGTGTGTGTGTGTTGGATGTGGCCTTGGTCACATACAAAAGCAGTAGAACACCGGCGGTTTGCAGACTTTCTTCACAGTGCAGCTTGATTTAATCTGGAACATGTTGTTCTAAAATGTATTATTTGTAATGAACATTATCATAATTTGCGTAGAACGGTTTTGGTAATGTTCTTACCTAATGTTTTATTTCTCCATGTTACAAACAAATCTGATTTGAATTTGAACTGAAATAGAAATGAATTTGAACTGAATTAATATTGAATGTGAAGTGAATTAGAAATGAATCCTATGTAACTGTGTTCCCACAGGCAGTCCATTCACAGTTAAGGTGATGGGGGAGGGCCGGGTCAAAGAGAGCATCACCAGGAGGAGACAAGCCTCAACTATCGCCACTGTGGGCAGCACCTGTGACCTCAACCTGAAAATCCCAGGTGAGCAACGCACACACACACACACACACACACACACACACACACACAACCACAGAAACACACACAACCACAGAAACACACACACACACACACACACACACACACACGCAAACACACACACACACACACACACACACAAACACACACACACACACAAACACACACACACACACACACACACACACACAACCACAGAAACACACACAACCACAGAAACACACACACACACCCACACACACACACACACACACACACACGCAAACACACACACACACACACACACACACAAACACACACACACACATACACACACACACACACACACACACACACACGCAAACACACAGACACACGCAAACACACACACACACACACAAACACACACACACACACACACACACACACACACACACAAACACACACACACACACACACACTCCTTAGTCCTCTGTGGAGCGGTGAAAGAGATTTCAGTTCAGAGTCAGTGTCCTGTCCTGTGTTTGCCCTGCTGGCGTCCATTATTGTGTCCATTAGCGGTTCCGCTAAGTAGCGCTCTAAAACCATTGACATCCACTAATGTGGAAAGTTTTTGCTCTCTTTTCCTGGATGTTCCCTCTGTGCAGTGAGGTAAGGGTCATGGTGTTTAGCCATCTCCCCAGGTGAGTGTGTTTGGCTTTGGCAGATATGACCCGGCTAACTGGGGGTCACACTGACCACCTGTGGGAGCGCTTTCTCCATAGACGTCAGCCTGCAACACTGCCCAACACAAAACAATGGAGTGGAATAAGGCGTCCGACACGCGAGGCTGTCATGCAGGAATCCCCCTGTCTATTCCCCAATCTGTTCTTCTTCTTTTTTCCTCTTCCTTCCCCCTCTCTCTCTTTCCTTCACTCTCTCCATCCCTCATGGCCCGCTTTGCTGTGCTGATCGTATCAGAGCTGTGTGTGTCCGTGTGTGTTTTTGTGGGTGTGTATTTGTAGGCAGGAAGGCCTGGAACTGGAGGTCTGTGTGTGTCTGTGTGTTTGTGTGTGTGTGTGTGTGTGTGTGTGGGGGGGGGGGGGGGGGTCTCGGCAGGGTATTTATTACAGAGATTTTCCAGTTGGCTGCTTACGCAAGGGAGACTCCACAGGAAATGGGGAATGCCCGGCCTACATCTGCCACACAGACACACACACACACGCACATACACACACACATGCACACGAACAAATACAGACTCACCACGTAAACAGTCAGATGCAAATAAACAAACACACACACACACACACACACACACACACACACACACACACACACACACACACACGTAAACACACACACACGCCCATAAACACACTGCAACTCTGTCTATTGACCACCAGAGACACCATAAAGATCAAAAACACACACACACACACACACACACACACACATAAACACACACACACACACACACACACTGCAACTCTGCCTATAACCACCAAAGGCACCATAAAGCAAACACACACACACACACACACACACACACACACACACACACACACACACACACACACACACACACACACATACACACACACACACACCCCCAACACACACACACACACACACACTCTTTTGTTCACTGTAGTATGGTGTTCCCTGCTCCTTATGGTTTTTCCAATTTCCCCTTTCCAAAAAAAGAGCTTTGCGTTCCTTACTTTCAACTGTTATTCCTTCCCTCTTCCTCCTCTACCTCTTCCTGTCTTCTTCTTCCTGTCTCTCTTATCCTTCCTGCCCCCCCCCCTCCCCTCCCAACAGGTAACTGGTTTCAGATGGTGACTGCACAAGAGAGTCTGACACGCACAGTCACGCGCAGCAGCCACACCTACACGCGCACAGAGCGCACCGAGATCAGCAAGACGCGCGCCGGCGAGACCAAGAGGGAGGTGCGCGTGGAGGAGAGCAGGCAGGTCGGGGGCCACCCCTTCAGGGAGGTGTTCGGTGGCTTCCTGGGCCGTGAGGGCCTCACCACAACCTACAGCGGAGCACAAGCCAGACAACCTGAGGGTGTGTGTGTGTGGGTGTGTGTGTTTATGCGAGACACAACTAATGTAACGCCTGTGTGATTGATTGTGTGTGTATTCTAGACAATCAAAAGGTGTGGGTTTGGATGTATGCCTCATTCACTGTAACACCTTTTATTGATTGATTGATTTATTGATGGTGTGTTTCTCCCAGTCAGAACATCCAGGATGTGTGTGAAATCTCTAACACTTTAATCTGTTCTACATGGCCATGTGGGTTTGACCTGATAGTGTTAAGGCTGATAATGTACCGCTATGCTTGTAGGGGCATCGTGATGAACTACAGAAGTTTGTGTGTGTGTGTGTGTGTGTGTGCGTGTTTGTGTGTGTATGTGTGTGTGTGTATCAGTGCAGATGGAGATGAATGTTGACTCTCTCCATCTTGCTCCTCTCTGTGCTCTTCACAAATTTGAGACACAGAGGAGACGGCTCACTGCTGGAATTTACGACAGGCACTGTAAAGGGTGGCCGTGCTGGAAAAAGTGAGGCCCTGTGGGCTGACCTGTCCAGCACGAGCAGGAGGCCGAGTCCAGCATCCACACACTCACAGCCAGACACACACATACACACACACACACACACACACACACACACACACACACACACACACACACACAGACACACACATACACACACACACACACACACACACACACACACACACTCAGGGCCGACGCACTCATGGGGCTCATCCAGCTTTATGACCACATGCTGATGGAGCTTTATCTCTTCCTCTCTCTCCCTCTGTCTGTCACTATCCCTCTCTTTTCTTTCTCTTTCTCTCCCTCTGTCTATCTCTATCCCTCTCCTTTCTTTCGCTCCCTCTGTCTATCTCTATCCCTCTATTTTTCTCTCCCTCTCTTCCTCTGTTTGTCTCTATCCCTCTATTTTTCTCTCCCTCTCTTCCTCTGTCTGTCTCTATCCCTCTATTTTTCTCTCCCTCTCTTCCTCTGTCTGTCTCTATCCCTCTATATTTCTCTCCCTCTCTTCCTCTATCTGTCACTATCCCTCTTGTTTTCTCTCTTTCTCTTCCTCACTCCCTATTTCTCTCTCTTTTTTCTTTCAATCTGTCTCTATTTCTCTTCTCTTTCTCATTCCCTCTCTTTTCTCTCTCAACCTCTCTCTCTCCCCCCGACCCCCCTCAGGCGAGTCTGGTACCCAGGAGATGACTGCCCAGGTGACGAGCCCCAGTGGTCAGACTGAGGATGCTGAGATCATCGAGGGGGAGGACAGCACCTACAGCGTGCGCTTCATCCCCCATGAGATGGGCCCCCACACAGTCAACGTCAAGTACCGCAGCCAGCACGTGCCTGGCAGCCCCTTCCAGTTCACCGTGGGGCCGCTGGGAGAGGGCGGGGCCCACAGGGTCCGGGCTGGGGGCCCTGGGCTCGATAGGGGTGCGGCTGGAGTCCCAGGTAATTCCGTTTGTCACGACAACGAGGAAAATCAACAAAAATGGCACGATTATAGATTGATTACTTTACCTTGCGAGTAATACAGATGTAGGAGGTCACAATTTAAGGATCAATCATTATGGTACAGCAGCAGATGACGTGATTAAGGATCAATTACTTTATTACAGTAGAAATAAAGTACAATAAAAGAGGAAGGTTACACTTTAAGGTTTGACAATTTAATGACGGCAATAAACAACAGGAGAGCGTCTAAATTAAGGGCAGATACTTTGGCAGCAGTAATTTACTTAATTTACATTAATTTACTAGAGGGATTCATGTTAAGGATTGATAACTTAGGTCTTCCTGTGGTGAGCCTAGCTGCATGTTCACTGTCCACCACTAGAGGGCAGTATGTGATCGCTCTGAATGTCCTCCTCAGCTGAGTTCAGCATCTGGACCCGAGAGGCAGGGGCCGGGGGCCTGTCAATCGCCGTGGAGGGACCCAGCAAAGCAGAGATCTCCTTTGAGGACAGGAAGGACGGCTCCTGCGGTGTGTCCTATGTCGTACAGGAGCCCGGTGAGGACACACCTAATTACTTAGTTTGAACAATGCTGGGTTGGACTACCTCTGTAACCTCTGATGGTGAAGGTGACCATTAATTAGGTACCATTAATAATGATCAAGCTTCAGGGTTGTGTGATTAACGTCTGGCTAACGTCATGTAAATTACAAGACAAAACTTCAGAATCCAATACATAATGTGGTAGAAGATTGTTGAAAGGTTATGTTTGTTTAAGATGTGTTTGTGTGTTTGTTTTTTGCGCAGGTGACTATGAGGTGTCCATTAAGTTTAATGATGAACACATCCCCGATAGTCCTTTTATTGTTCCCGTATCAACACTGTCTGATGACGCCCGTCGCCTTACGGTCACCAGTCTGCAAGTGAGTGTTGTCATATAGACCCCGAAGCGCACACAGCAATACACACACACACACACACACACACACACACACACACACACACACACACACACACACACACACACACACACACACACACACACACACACACACACACACACACACACACACACACGCACACACAAACAGACATACATGCACACATTTGATTGCTTTTATTTGGATCCACAAGACAAGCGACAAGTTACAGGATCCAAATACTTTGGGAAGAGTCTTTGACAGGGTGACAGGTCTGATAGGCTTACAAACTTTTACCAGTTCTCTTAATACTGTAACACTCAAGAGTCAAGGATAAACAAAACATCTTCGACTCCATATTTGCTTGCTACCAATGATAGCTGAAACAGAGCAGAATTTTCCTAGTCTTTTTGCCCCCTTTTTATGCAGCCCCCCATCTGCAGCCCTCTGACAACATTCTTATGTACATGGCCTAAACTTCCAAAGACAAGAATTATTAACCTACAGTCATATCCCAGCTGGCGAATGAGTTCCATTAATGATTGATATTTCAGTAGCTTGGAATAATAGCAAGTCTCCATATACAAATCAAAACAGCAGCCTACTTCAATAATAGATACAGAGTTCACAGATTCATTTACAACTAGAATGTGTTTCGTGAACGAACTGCGAGAGTGTGCTTGCTCTGTTGCGGCCATCAAGCACAAGCAACTGCAGTGGCCGAGTGCGCATATGTTGTTGAGGGGCCTCACAGATTGATATCTGAGAACAAAATCTGTATAGTACTGTGTTTTCTGTGTTCAGTACAACGTTGAATGCAGGTTGTAGGATGAATCTGCCAGCCTTCCAGTGTAACAATCTGAAGTGACACTGAATACACCTTTTTGTTTTCAACCAATATATTTTAGCAAGCAACCAAGCTCAACCATTATATTTTGGCTCCACTGACGTTTAGACATATGAGGGTATCTTTGTTGTTCTGTTTTTGTTTGTTTGTTTGCTTGTTTATTGTGAACGGGTCTAGTGTGTTACATTTAGCTTGGAGAAGTCTTAAAATAGGCTCCAAGTGACATTATGTCTTATGGGGTGTAATTATTCCTCCAAAGGTCGTGTTAATCAATGAGTGCATCTGAATTGTGCGGTATTTGTTGAGGGAGACTTGGGCTTGTTTTAATTTTGTATTGGTTGCGGATGCAATAAATCTTGTCTGTGCTTCAAATGTAAATATATTTATTGTCTCTCTATGGTGGAAATCAGATGTATTATGAAACTTGCATATTTACTAAGCACAAACATTCCAGGTGTCATGGTCAGAATAGTTCCAGAGTTTCGTTATACTGACTTACTGAGCTAAGTGAATTGTTGAAATTGTTATCTTGGTAAAAGGAAACATCTCTGCAACAATATTGGAATGAATGTGGTTACATAGCCAGCTTTACTTAAAGTGTATTGTAAGATATAGCTTGTTAGACTTAATGCAGTTAGAGTTAGACTGTAGGTCTAGTATCTAACGTAAGCACAACTTTTAATGTATATTTTGGCAGCTATTTTAGATTCAGTCTGAAGACAAAAATGCATATTAGTTTTAGTCACATTTAGTCATAGTTATCCTTCTCAGTTTCAGTCTAGTTTTCGAAAACTCATTACAATTTAGTCTAGTTTTAAGCACATTTAAAATTCCATATTATAGCCACATTAAACTCCTTTCCTTCCCTTCTCAGGCCCAGGGACCTCCTGTGTTGTGTCTACTGCATAGTAGTCTAGCTTGCAGTACTTAAATTGTGGATGCAATTAGTCTCCAAGATA
>NC_137912.1:20355828-20368328 GCF_963457725.1 Sprattus sprattus
GTATGTATATTTAATCATGTGTCTTTCTGTCTTTCTTACTGACCATCTTTGTCTCGTTGAGTTTGAGCTTTATCGCCATGACAACTTCGTATTTGTATTGCCAAAGAATTTCTTAGGTGTAGATGTAGAGCAGTAGATATTGTAACAAAGTTCTTAATCTCTCTCTCTCTCTCTGTCTCTTTTTCTCTCTCTTCTCATCTAAAGGTCCACGTCTGTCTGGAGGACACAGTCTCCATGAGACCTCCTCCGTCCTCGTGGAGACGGTTACTAAGACGTCCGCCATGTCTGGAGCGTTCAGCTCCCTGCCGAAGTTCTCGTCAGACGCCAGTAATGTGGTGTCCAGAGGGGCGGGGCTGTCCAAGGCCTTCATCGGACAGAAGAACACATTCACTGTGGACTGCAGCAAAGCAGGTAGGAGGGTTTATGTGTACGTACGTTTTTGTGTGTGTGTGACTGTGAGTGTATGTGTGTGTGTGTGTGTGTGTGTGCGTGTGTGTTTTTGTGTGTGTGTGTGTGTGTGTGTGTGTGTGTATGTGTGTGTGTGTGTGTGTGTGTGTGCGTGTGTGTGTGTGTGCTAATGCAGATACAGATGCAAATGCAGATTTTAAAATTGGATATGCACATGCCCTACACACTACTATGCACTCACACTCACAAACACACACACAAACACACACAAACACACACAAACACACACACACACACACACACAGACACACACACACACACACACACACACACACACACACACACACACACACACACACACACACACACACACACTTTCTCTCTCTCATACACACACAAACACACACACACACTTTCACTCTCTCTCATACACAGATACACACACACACACTCTCTCTCCCTCTCACACACACACACATACAGGAGTAGATCCCTAGCACACACACCTAATCCCTTCGTTGTTCTTTGCGTCCAACAGGGACAAACATGCTGATGGTGGGTGTGCACGGGCCCAAGACGCCCTGTGAGGAAGTGTACGTCAAACACATGGGAAACAGGATGTACAACGTCACCTACACCGTTAAGGAGAATGGAGACTACATCCTCATCGTCAAGTGGGGGGACGAGATGGTGCCCGGCAGCCCCTTCCATGTCACCGTGACTTAAAGCAATCCCCCGGACACCCCCGTTTTGCCTTGTAATGGACCGATCCGTGACACTCGTCCCCACCCATGCCCCACCCATTGGTCTTGGCCTGGGTCCTGGCCTGCTTTTAGCCTGCAGTTGGCATGGGTCAGACAGAGGCTCTTTGAAATGCAGTATTCCGTGCCAATCACTCCTTGAGGTTCCCCTTATACTTTGTTTGTGCTCTGAAGAAAAGTTGTCTTTTTCCTCTCTCTCTCTCTCTCTCCCCTTCTTCTTCTTCCTCTTCTTCTACTTTTTCTTCTTCTTCTTCTACTATTGTGATATTTTTCTATGTTAACTTTTTGGACGCTAGAGAATGTAACATGAAGAATGACAGGTCAGCAGCGTGTTCCGTCTCCACGGCAACGGAGCGACAGGCCTGTGAGGGTGTGGCTTTCGCCTGTCGCCTCCTAATCATCTCTCTCTGCCGCCGTGTGCAGACAGGATCTAAGCTTTATTTATTTAGTCTCTTTTTTTTCTGGCAGAAAAGTGTCTTATTTTTTTTTATGGGGAAAGAACACAATCATAAACACTGACCCTGGTGACAACAGACTCTGGCCCTAATCTGGCCCTGATCTGGCCCAGATATGGCGTGGGAGTCATTGACTCGGTCCAATCTGGGCCTGATCAGTACCAGAGCCTGTTCCAATCAGGGTAGCACACTGGGTGGAACTCTGCCTCGTCTTCTTCAAGCTGTGGATCAGTTACTGCAGACAAGAGAGACTTCTGTCCCTGTGTGGTGAAACGTCTACTTTGTGAATGTTTTAAAAACATATATCCAATGCTACCCTATACAGGAGTGTCATTTTATAGTGATTTTATATGTATGTCGAATGGGAAGGATATGAGTCTGTGTTTGATATATTAACCTACTGTTGGGTAAGACTGTGCAGATGTCATTTTAAGTGTAACTGCTAACTTGCCATTAAAAAGCTCAAATTAAGCTCTCTTTCCTAAAGCTATACACTTCTTTGATGCTGCCCCTGTTCAGCAGTTATTGTATGTTGATATGGAAAAGAAATGTAAAAATACATAAATAAAAATAAAAACACTTTCTTTGAACCCAGTATCCATAAAGCCTTATAAGCACATTCATGTATTCTTAATGCCACATAATGATTCATATAAGTCTATACATATGCATGCATGATAAAGCTTATTTTACGTCTTGATAACGGAACTGATGGCATCTTTCACCAATTGGTCTTTATGTAGCCTAATGTGACTTAGGATGACCAGATACAAACAGACCAAATGGGGGTCGGGTAGTTAGTTACCAATGCTGAGAGGTGACTTTAAACTTAAATAGAAGGTCTATCTAACTGAATAAGAAAAATAATCAAACACCTATTTTAACCAATTTCACAAGGCTCAGAAATTCTTTAAAAAGAAAGCAACTAATTGCCTCCTCAGCTGCCATAGTTACAGCACCTGGGTAACACAGCAGTGTGTTCAACGCACCGCTGTTACTGTTGAAATAAACGCTCTGTTACATTTTGTCAGATCTGAATGTGCACCTGCTTGCTACTTTTGACATACTCACTCGAGTAAATTATAGGGCATAAGTGGCTTATATGCAGGGCGGGAAAAGAAAACATCCATTTACTATGACAATTTCTGACAATTAAAATCAAAATGACCGATGAAAATAAGAGACAATTATCCCAATTTGTGGGGTCAAAGGGTCAAAATGCAATGCAGTCCAAGGCAAAGTGGGACAGCTGGGCACCCTAGTATGACTCCATACAAGCTTTCACAATAATAGTTGTGTGGGGCTTTTACAAAAACATAATGACGCTTTTTGAGTGCAATCATTTCTATTTTTAAATAGACAGACTTATATCAGTAGCTATAATGCATTATGAACAATTTATAAACATTTATAAATGTGTTTATAATGCTTTTTGTATACTGGGTTTAAGTAAAGTGTTCCCAAATAGATAATCAATTCAGCAGTTACTTGTTGTCTTAACCATGAACATTTTCGACTCTTAATTTGTTATTTAATCATAATTCTTCATAATGTCATGATTTTGAGTAATAGTGTGTTGCAGGTTGTTGGGTACGTTTTTGAGCATATTGCCCTCTAGTGGCCCAAACACCTACATAAGACACGCCAAACCCTCTATAAATTGGAAACAAACATGATGGCACGGGCAAGGCCATAAGCAATTTCAGCCAATCAACATGCAGCCAAGGCAAGACACGTCCAGGCACCTTTCACCAGTGACCATGAACACCCTGCTGACTAGAAGAGAGAGAAGCGCTTGGACGGTGACTATCTCCGTTCTCAATTTCCTTCCTGTCTTGGTAAGATGAAGCAACTCTGCAGCTGGTAATTAATAACCTGTCCTTTTAATTCACTCCTCCTCCTGTTCATTCTCTGCCGTCCCTGGAGTCACTCACGCACTGATAAGACTGGAGCTCTTCAGCTCTCCAGCCTGGCTAACAGGTGTGTTTACCTTGCTGTAATTAAACCGGGAAGTGGGCACTTAATCACACTAGAGAGGCAACGTGTGTATAGAAACCAGTACACTCATTGTTTTTGCTCTCTCTCTCTATCTCTCTCTCTCTCACACACACACACACACACACACACACACACATTCTCACTACACTCACTGTACACACACTTGATACTTACTCTATACTCACACACGCATACTACACTGACTGCTCAGTGTATACAAACTAAACTCACCCTTCGCACACACACACACGTACACACACACACGTACACACACACACACACACACACACACACACACACACACACACACACACACACATTCACACTCCATACACTCACCCTACACACACACACACACTTTACTCACACCCTACATGCTGCACTCACCATAGTGTTCCAAGAGGATTCCTTCATGTTTGTTTTCAAGTCCTTCAAAGAACTCTCCTAGATTATGCCATTCTTCCTTAAATTCAGTTTCACTTTTAATGACAAATAAGCACTTGGAAGTTATACCCAAACCCACATTAACAAACGTCAAAGTATGCAGAAACTTTGCGAGCTTTACCTGAAAAGTTAGACTGTTGATCCGCTATTCATGAACGGATCAAACTTTTGGATAAATCGGTAGTATTCACACCCACTTGGAATGAATACATCATGATGAATTATGATTCTGCTTGAAGATGAGTAATGATCAAAATACTGTTGTTAAACATCACAGCTTTCATGCGCCAGTAAGCCATTAACATAGCTAATTTCCCAACCAAAAGAGTGTCAAGACAAGACAATTATAGAGCGCTTAATTATTCAAATCGGCAGTTTTTTTAATTTTTCTTCTACCGAGATGTCTTTAGGCACCGCAGTGTGTCTTTATCCGCGAGTGAAATATGGCCTCCATACATCACCTGTAGGCACTGATGTTGTGGTAACGTACAACCCACGTCGCAGGCAGCACCTCCTCGCTTTGAAATATAATCCTGCGCGTCTGCCCTTAACCCGTAGAGAATGTGTTCTTTTCCTCGAGGTGCGTAGCTGATGTATAACCGTGATGTTTAATCGAATAGTCTGCCTCGCCTCACCGCTGCGCTCCTCTCCTATCATGCGGCACTCAGGCCCGCTTGCTTTCGGCAGTCGCTGCGGAGACGGAACAGAAACAGCAAGCGAGCGAGGGAAGGGCTGGGGGTGGTGGAGCGGAGAGGCGGAGATGTGTTTTATAGAAAAGAGCGCTTGATGGATGACTTGGAGAACGGCGTTCGTTTGTAATGAGGATGTAAATCGTAATAAGGCGCCTCTCTCTTCCGTCTGGCGGTGCATTTTAAGCTGCATATTTCTAATGTGGGCCAGGGACCTGCAGAAATCAATTCTTCATTTATTGCGGAGGAAGAGTATGTGTGTGTGTGAGAGAGGGCAAGGAGGGAAAGAAAAGAGGAAAGAGATCACCGAAGAGAATGAAGGATACAGCAACAGAGAGAGAGAGAAGGAGGGAGAGAGAGAGAGAGAGAAAGAGATAAAGAGAGGGCATAAGTGAAAGAAAAAGGAAAGAGAGCACCAAAGAGAATGAAGGATACAGCAACAGAGAGAGGAGGGAGAGAGAGAAAGAGAAAGAGAGGGCATAAGTGAAAGAAAAAGGAAAGAGAGCTCCAAAGAGAATGAAGGATACAGCAACAGAGAGAGAGAGAGAAGGAGGGAGAGAGAGAGGGAGAGAAAGAGAGAGAGAGAGAGGAATGGAGATAGAATAAGATAATGAAAAGATAAGGGAATAAAGAACAGTAACTCAGGGGGGTATAGAGAGAGAAGCATGGAAGAAAGGCATTAGACTCAGCAGGTTTTGAGAGAGAGGTGTGAGTGAGATGTTAATTCAGCAGTACAAATCCCTAAACACACATACACACACACACACACACATACACACACACACACACACACACACACACACACACACACACACACACTCACAATGCGTAGCATGTGGTGGTGGAAGTTGAAGATCAGACATTCAGGACCAGGAGAAGGGCTTGAGAAGTTCAATACAACCTTCTCTACTACTGCAGCCCTGAGGCGAGGGGCAAGGGTCACTTATTGTTCTTCTCTTACTCCCTTGTGTGTGTGTGTGCGCGTGTGTGTGTGTCTGTGTGTGTGTGTGTCTGTGTGTGTGTGTGTGTGTGTGTGTGTGTGTGTGTGTGTGTGTTTGATGTGTATGTGTGTGTACACATCAAAAGTGCATCTCTCTCTCTCTCTCAAAAAACAAAAAAAAAATCAAAGCTATCTCTCCCTCTCTGTCCTGCCTGGTCTCTATGCATGCTGTGTATATACTGCACCGCCGTGCCAGACTACCAATAGATGCCTGCACTCACCCTGCTCTGTCGCATGTGCTGTTGTTTGTATTTCCTGATCCAGGACCTTTTTGACCTGCGGCGACCCCTGTTTTGTCCTAGTCCCAGTCTCTTCCTAAAGCATGCACCAAACTATAGCAAGAGGATGTACTGAAGATATGAACTGTGTGGATTAGGGTTGAGTATTGTGTAGCCTAAATTACTTGTGTGTGCAAATACAATTTGGTGTATGTTTGGCGGGTGGAGGGTGCCATTTGCGTGTTTTGATGGAATGAAAAAAAGGCTGCTTGTGTGCGTACTGTGTTGCCGTGTATGTATGTGTGTGTGTGTGTGTGTGTGTGTGTGTGTGTGTGTGTGTGTGTGTGCGTGCCGCTGCAGACTTTATCAGAAAATGCAATCGGCTGCGTTTTAATGTGAAAGTGGTGAAACCGTTGAAGAGACGAGAAGCAGGATCAGGAAGCCTATCAAACTTCATTTCATCTTTCAGTATCGCTGTGTAAACAGCATTTGCAGCGCGACAGAGGACACACACACACACACACACACACAGACACACACACACACTTGCAGCAAATAACTAAAGCTATAACACTCTAAGGGGACAGCGGGGTCAGCTTAAATGTGTGTGTTTGCTCTTTATTTAGATGCACACAAATACACACATGAAATATAATCATTCATGCCTGCAGGTATACACTCACACACATACACACACACACACATTTTGCAACATCTCCACAGTCAGCGCAATCAGACTAGGCAAGTCGTGCTGTAGACAGTGTGGAAGATATCCCGCATAATCCATTGTAATGAAAAATACACTGCTTTCAATTTATTTCTCATGAATCATTTATGGTGACTCAAATTGATACTCTACACAGGTTGAAAGATGAAGGTGCTTGGCTGTGGTTGTGGTGTGTGTGTGTGTGTGTGTGGGGAGGGGAGGGGGGGGGGGGGTAGGGTAAATGATTAAGGCGCTGTGATAACGCATACTAAACAGAGAGCTGAAGTGTAAGAGTGATGTGTGTGTGTGTGTAAGTGTGTGTGTGTCTGTAGCCGCAGGGCCTCTGGCCATCGCTCACTCGCCATAAACAAATCAAGTCCTCAGGAAAGCTGGTCCATCACTCACACACACACACACACACACACACACACACATTCACATGTGTGCTATCACTTTTGAAGCATATGGTAATGGCTTGAGTGCGTGTCTTTGAATGTATGGAGAGATGTTGCTTCAGATTGTTTTGGGATATTCATGTTGAGTGATATTTTCATGTATTAAATTCGTTTTTTTTTTCCGTCCCACAACTTCACCGCTCATGTAAACCCACTTCTCTTTCGTCCTTGAAAGTTACGACTCCCTGTCACCACTCGGTGGCAGCAGAGGACTAACATGGCCTTGCAATGGGTCACAGATTAGGAGCTTTCATAATGCCATGATGCTGCTACATCTAAAAACGTGTGTTTGTTTTTAGTGCTAGCAAATGATTTGATAGCCCCCTTCAGCACACTCCAGCAGATGTAATGAGCACACTCAACGTTCATTTTTCATGCTCACCGGGGCTTCTAGTTTTGTTAAAGCAAGTTGATGTTGTGCACCCGTCAGAAGTCTTGCGGGTAAAAAGCCCGCCACAAAGAGGGATAATTATGCTTTTATGTGCTTCGTCACTCGAGCAGGCAGTTCTTTTCTGTTCAGTAACACTGGTTATTACCGGAGAGGGAGAGAAAGGGGACGAAGAAAAGAGCTGGAGCAGAAAAGAGAGAGGGAGGGAGTGAGTGGGATGCTTCCGAGCGAGTTGAGACTATAATTAGGCGCTAATTTTCCTGTTGGCGCCGTGCATGATTCGGTGTTGGTGTGGTGATTAACGGTCAACAGTCTCCCTCCCTCTGACCATCTGGGCGCCCACTCCAAGGGAGGACTGCTGCTTGCCCACCCAATGGACCACAGTATGCACACACACATGCACACACACATGCACACGCACACACACACACACGCACGCAAGCACGCACGCACGCACGCACGCACCCCCACACACACACAAACACACACACACACACACACACACACACACAAACACACACACACACACACACACACACACACACACACACACACACAGTCCATGTGAGTTTCCCAGTATTTCTCTCAAACGACTGGTAGTGTTCAAAAGGGGTTGTGCAAGACATGTTCCTTGTAAGAAGTTTTCACAGGTCTTCTATATATTCTATAGGTATGCCAGACGATGTGTGTACAAGTAACATGTGGAGAGAGGTATGTGTGTGTGTGTGTGTGTGTGTGTGAAAGGGAGAGTGAAACGTCACAAGGAGGGAAGGCCCAGACTGCAGTAGCAGCCCTTGGTTTAAACACATTAATAAGAGTATTATTAGGCTAAATTGATGGTTGGTAATTAATACTGTTCAGCTAACGAGAGGGCAGACAAAGAGTAGAGGAGAGAGGTTGTGGGGGTGGAGGGGAGAGAGAGGGGGGTGGGGGCGGGGCTGTGGGGAGGGGGAAGATGGGTAGGGGGACAGAGGAAGATAAAAATATCGCTCTATTTATACGATCCGGAATTCTAATCCAGGAGAGACGATGACATGCTGTTCTGGCCCATTACAATGGCAGTGTGCAGATAGAGCTTTGCCCTTTGCTTTAACTCTCACCCATTCACCATGGACACAGTGCTTTAACTCTCACCAATTCACCATGGACACAGTGCTTTAACTCTCACCAATTCACCATGGACACAGTGCTTTAACTCTCACCCATTCACCATGGACACAGTGCTTTAACTCTCACCCATTCACCATGGATACAGTGCTTTAACTCTCACCCATTCACCATGGATACAGTGCTTTAACTCTCACCCATTCACCATGGATACATCAAAACCAGTCACAAGAGGATGTACTTTAATTCTCATTCATTCACCATGGATACAATGCGACCTGTAACGAGAGGATGCACTTTAACTCTCATCCAGTCACCATGGATACAGTGCACCAGTCACGAGAGGATGCTGACAGCCTCTGGTCATGATTGGGCGACCCGCGTGCTTCCTGACTTGAGTCTGGAGGATGTCAGCATGTCTGTCAGTGCTTGGCTTCTGTGTCTCTTCTTTTCTCTTTCTTTTCCCTCTATCTTTTTCTTTTCCTCCCTCCTCCATCCTCTGCCGTCCTGGTTCCTCTTTCTCAGATTCCCCCACACTCTTGTGCTGCTCCCTCACACATCCTTTCTCTTTGTATTCATCTCTCCAGCAATCTCTCTTTCCCTCTTTTTTCTCTCTCTGTCACATTCCCACCTCTTGTTCTCCATTTCTCCCTACCATCTCTTACTCTTTTTCATTCTCTCTCTCTCTAAATCTCTTGTTTTTTTTTTAAATTTGTATTTAATTCAATGAAGTTGTATTTAAAATTAAAAAGTATCTTTCCCTCCACCCCTCACCCCCCATCTCTCATCCCCCGCCTCCTCCCCATCTCTCTCTTAACTGCTGCCCCATCGGTGGCCAGACAAAAGTGGAGACCTGAAGGAACCAAGACAGCAGTACTCAGTGGAGTACATAAACATTTACACTACTGAATAAGAACGCGCATTCTTTGTTTGTGTGTGTATGTGTGTGTGAATAAGAGAGAGAGAGAGAGAGAGAGAGAGAGAGAGATGGTGAAAGAGGCTGTGTGTGTGTGTGTGTGTGTGTGTGTGTGTGTGTGTGTGTGTGTGTGTGTGTGTGTATGTGTGCATTAGAGAGAGGAAGAGGAAGAGAGAGAGACAGAGTATGTGTGTGTGTGTGTGTATACTGTTTAAGAGAGAGAGAGAGAGAGACAGAGACGGTGAATGAGTGTGTGTGTGTGTGAGGTCTGAATGTGTGCAGGAGTGCATGAATGTCTCAAGCCTATATATAGACCAATGAATGAGTGTGTTTTTACTTCAGTCCTCTTGCAGGTGCCTGTGGGACTGTTCTGCTCCATATTCCCGTGTCTCTACTGACCCCTGTAGCCCCCTCTACTGGTGCATGGTTGTACAACCCTACAGGGCTCGCATCCTCAATTGTCACTGCCATACACAAGCCTATTGAGGGATACATTTGGCCAAGATGGAACATATTTGAGCCCAACTAGGGCCAGATGTGGAGCCAAATCCAACAGATTTTAGCCAAATGAGGGGTCCAAACCTTGGCCAGATGTGTGCCAACCCATTATAGATGAGGGCCAAATCAGCTCCAGGGGGGTTCTCACTGTGACCCCCTCTTTGCCCCCCGTCTCTGCTCCCTGTGACCCCCTCTTTGCCCCCCGTCTCCTCTCCCTGTGGTCCCCTCTTTGCCCCCCCCCCCCCCCCCCCCCCTTATGTGGTTTGCCGTGCATGAGACACTGAGGATGCGTTATGAAGGTAGCGACTGGCGGAGGAGGGAGGGGGTCCTGAGACACTGAGGATGCGTTATGAAGGTAGAGACTGGTGGAGGAGGGAGAGGGGCCTGAGACACTGAGGATGCGTTATGAAGGTAGTGACTGGTGGAGGAGGGAGGGGGGCCTGAGACAGTGAGGATGCGTTATGAAGGTAGTGACTGGTGGAGGAGGGACGGGGGCCTGAGACAGTGAGGATGCGTTTATGCAGATGGGCAACTGGCAGAGGGAGAGGGAGGGAGTGAGGGTCTGTGCATAGTCCACACAGCGTAATTGGAAACAGCTTTGGCTCAAACATGATTATATTTCCTATTTTTCACTCTGTCTCTCTCCACCCATCCAACTCTAACTCTTTCTCCCTCTTTCTCTCTCTCTTACTCCCTCTGTCTCTCTTCACCCCCTTGATAGAATCTAAATGAGCATGCCAAAGTGGAAGAAGGGACCGGAGGACGCAGTTAGGAATTCTGTTGTTTATTTCAGCGTGGAGACCACCTATCAGCTGGTGCTCAGAGAATGGCCTACAGTAGAATAGCTATTTTGCAGTTCTATCACCCTCCATCTCTATCTTTCTCAATATCTCACAATCCTATCTGTCTCTCTTGCTATCTCTTTTTATATTTTTCTCACTCACTCTGTCTCTGTTCACCCCCTCCACCTCTCTCACACCTTCTGTGTCTGTCATTCTATCTGTCTCTCACTGTCTCTCTCTATATTTCTCTCACTCACAGTCTGACAAAGAGCTCTAAAGTCTTTAAACCAGAGCATTACAGTCTATGTTACAGGTGATGTTTTGCCCATGTTAACATAATATCTGCAATCACGTATCTTAGCCATTCAACTACCTCCAGCCAGCTCATAAGGTAATCAACAGACAGCAAGTGACAGAGCTCCTTAGCTACTAGCATAATGCTAACTGATGTTGGATGTCAGCATTACATTTACCCTGCTTATTAGCCTAGCATGTCAGGAGATTACTACCTAACTAGTAGATTTCAAAACTTTCTTTTCTCTTTATTGAAATTGGTTTATTTGAAACTCATTTAGGATACTGTTGATTATTATTGTTTTATTGTTTGTATTATTGTTACTCTTTCAGTCTCTGTCTGTCTGTCTT
The DNA here is from genome assembly GCF_963457725.1 of Sprattus sprattus. NCBI lineage: Eukaryota > Metazoa > Chordata > Actinopteri > Clupeiformes > Clupeidae > Sprattus > Sprattus sprattus. Next base: position 20,367,299 of record NC_137912.1, read on the forward strand.
AATCTATCTACTTCTCTCTCTCTCTCTCTCTCCCTCTCTCTCTCTCTCTCTCTCTCTCTCTCTCTCTTCCTTTCTCTCTCTGTGTGCCTTTGAGAGTGAAATGCGTGGAAATGGGATCTTTGAATATCTAAAGGGACTATTTTACATGCTTCATGCAGATGGGGTATACAAATGCTGTCAGGCTGGTCATGATGTGTGAGTGTGAGTGTGTGTGTGTGCGCATGCCTGTGTGTGTGTGTGTGTGTGTGTGTGTGTGTGTGTGTGTGTGTGTGTGTGTGTGTGTGTGTCTGTGTGCATGTGTGTGTATCTGTGTGTGTGTGTGTGTGTGTGTTTGTGTGTGTGTGGCGGTTGTCTACAGTGGGCTGAAGTAGAGGGAAAAGCATAACCAAGCATGAGTGCTTCCACTGCGTGCAGTGCATGCTGATCTGATCACAAGACGCAGACGGAGAAAAAGAAACAAGTGAGGGAGAGGACGAAAAGCGGAGGCTTTCTGAGAAACGCTTAAAGGCTAAATGCTGTGGCAGCCAGTGGGGGCAGTGAATGCCACTGTGGTCACATCCTGAGTGCCCGTCACCATGGACGCCAGCGTCTCTCTGTGACATAAGTGTTTGAGTCTTCATCTGTCCTTAAACCCTGAAGATGTCAGAATTCTTAAATCAGGTGCTGTGACTAAAAGCTTGCCCAATTGACAGGTGACTCCCCAAATCCAGACTAAATATGGAATAAATAATCAACCCAGAGTCATCTGTGTCTGGGTTTAATAAAGCACAGCTTTAATATGGGTTTATTAATGTGCAGCTATAACCTGGGTTTGATAAAGCACAGCTTTAATCTGGGTTTAATAATGTGCAGCTATAACCTGGGTTTGATAAAGCACAGCTTTAATCTGGGTTTAATAATGTGCAGCTATAATCTGGGTAAAGTAAAGCACAGCTATAATATTGGTTATGTTAAAAACAGCTGTAATCTGGCTTTAGTAATGAACAGCTATACTATGGGTTATGTTAAAGCACAGCTGTAATCTGGCTTT
>NC_137912.1:20383328-20395828 GCF_963457725.1 Sprattus sprattus
CTGTTTTGTTTGTTATTGTGTGTGTGTGTGTCTGTGTGTGCATATTATATTTATTAACATTCTATATGTGTATCTCTGTATTGTTTTTGTGTGTATTTGTGTGTGTATGTGTGTGTGTGTGTGTGTGTGCATACGTGAACATGTAATGAGAGTTTGTCTTTCTCAGTGTGTGTGTGTGAGTGTGTGTGTGTGTGTGTGTGTGTGTGTTACGTCCCTGAAAATATTGTGCTTCTAGGTATACTGCTCTGGTATGTTCCGTGTTTTACAGACAGCCCAGCAGAAGGCTTAATTGCCGGTCTCTCCTGATTGGGTGCACGATAGGAGCTGGCCCTTTAAAAGAGGATTTGTGATGTCACCTGGGAATCTTCCGGAATAGACGCACTTGATGGGTTGGCCGCCAGCAGTGTGGTTGCGCAGGGAGACTCGGTGCCTCGCCTAGAACATCTACCCGTCTTGGAGTGAGAGTCCGAGAGGGAGGTCCGGGATTCCGTGTGGCCTATTTCGGGAGGCCCGTTTGTTTCTTTGTTCCTTTGCTACTTTGAAACTTTTTGTTGTTTACTTTTGTTGTCCCACTGGTTTTTCCTTTATTCAATATATTTTGGTAGTTCATAACAATAAATTACCGATCCTTTTTTCCCTTATCCGACGTGGTCTGCCAGTTCATTATTTCCCTCCAACTCGTTGTTGGTTTACGTTGCCTGACCCTAGACAGGCACGTAACATGGGGGCTCGTTCAAACTTTTTGGTATCTCCTATTAACAACTTGGGAGTTCCGTTAGAAATCTATTTTTTTTTGTGAGTTGTTTGTTGATTCAATAGTTGTTGCTTAGCCGTCCGCTGCTCATTTTTTTTTTTCCTCCGCTTTTTGACTACACTACGAGACTCGCGCTGTGACCAAAGAACGCTGGTAAGTTAGAGTTTTGATTGTTTGTTGATTTGGTGGGGGTTTGTTGACGTAAACCCGGGGGGAGACTTGTCTCTAACTGGTATGCGTTGAAGATAATTGAGGTAAGTTAGTTAGTTAGTTGGGCAGTATTTAGGGACCAGGGTTCGCCCAGTATGGGTTATAGTTCACAGTGCGGTACGTTGGAGTCTATATGTTTGTTTTTTTTTTAGTGGAGAGCATGTTGTTTTGTTGACATAAATCATTAGTTTCGCAAGTTTTTTGGGGGGGGGAATAGTGTAAATTGGCAGATTGTCGGAAACGTGCTTTTTCCTTTGTTCTTTTTTTTTGTAGAGCACTCTCTGGTTTGGCTTAGAGTGTTGATACACATTTGTTCAGTGGGATAGATGGTGTCATTTTGTGGCAATTAGCAGACCTAGGTTTTGTTTGTGGTTTGGAAATTTATCTACGAGTCCGCTGTTTGAACCTTCATTTTTAGAGTGGAGGGGGTACGAAAAAAATTAAATAAAAATGTCGGTGGTTCAGGAGTTTATTACGAGTCCTTCAGAAGTTATTTTGCTAACTTGCACAAAAGACCAGTTAGTTCAAGTGGCAGACAATTATGAGATCAGCCTTACAGCTGATGACCGAAAGCTTAAGGAAACTTTGTTCAAGGCTGTTGTTGTAGGCCTAGGAGAGAAAGGGATTCTGCTTGAGGGAGAGGGAAGCCCCGTTTTTCACCCCGCTGCTGATGTGTCAACTGCTAGTAGTTCACCGGAACATGAACTGAAACTTCGGGAATATAAAATAGAAGAAAGTAAGTTACAGTTGGAAGCAGCTAAGTTAAGGGTTGAAAGAGAGAATCGGATTGTTAAAGAGAAGGAGATTGCTAAGGAACTGGAAGTCAAGAAATTAGAGCTCGATTTTGGCTTAAGAAAACTGGAATTCGGTCAAAAGCGCGAGGAACGCGAGTTTGAGTTGCGAAAACTTGAATTAGAAATGACTGCGAAAAACATTGCTATCCCTCCATCAATTATGTCATCTAATCAAGTGCAAGGCTCGCAACCTTCTTCTCCTGTTCGTGCGTCTTCTGCTGCGCCTGCCAGTGCAGGTGCGTATGGCTTAGTTGCTTCGGGTGGCGCTGACATCGCGCCTCTGTTTAATGCTCCGTTAGGAGGGGTATTAAGGGATGGGTCACTGGTAGACTTGAGTGATGTCCCTCTTGTCCCTGAGATTGTGCCGTTGCCCCTAGGAGTTCAGCATTTCGATGTTAGCCATAACATCCGGATGGTTCCACCTTTTAACGAGAGCGAAATTGAGAGATATTTCACTCACTTTGAGAGAGTTGCGGTGTCATTAAGATGGCCAGTCGAGGTTTGGACGTTGCTTTTGCAGATTGTGTTGACTGGCAGAGCACAAGCTGTCTATTCTGCCCTTAGTATGCAACAGAGTTCTGATTATGTAACAGTAAAAACTGCGATTTTGAATGCGTACGAGCTGGTCCCAGAAGCGTATAGGCAGAGGTTTCGTGGCCTTCGGAAATCAGACAGAGTGACCTTTGTTGAATTTGCAAGAGAAAAAGAGATTGTTTTTGAAAGATGGTGTACTTCCCAACATGCGCATTCCCGAGAACAACTCCGAGAGTTAATATTGTTGGAGGAATTTAAAAACTGCATTCCAGAGACAGTGGCAATGTATCTGAGTGACCAAAAGGTCACTACGCTGGCGCATGCTGCTGTCTGTGCTGATGAGTTTGTGCTTACGCACAAAAGCTCTTTTTCTCCCATCTCTACTCCTCGTCGCGATTTCCCTCAGCCTCCTGCGTGGCGGCAGAGAGACAGAATAAGATCTTCCGATAGACCTCCGCTACCATCTACTAATGGTGAGTCTCGTGAATGTTTTTATTGTCATGAGCAGGGCCATCTCATTGCCGACTGTCTTACTTTGCAAAGGAAATCTGTTCCGCAGAAAGCAGGTTTTAAAAGCACTGGCTGTGTGAGTAAGTTAGTTCACCCGCACGGTAGAATTGATCCAGTCTACGAACCCTTTAGTTTGGAAGGGATGGTTTCACTCACTGGGCGTGAGGAGGATAAGGTTCCAGTGAAGATGCTAAGAGATACCGGTTCGGTCCAGAGTTTCATTCTCGCTTCGGTATTGCCCTTTTCCGATGAAACCTACTGTGAGTCGGATGTGCTTGTTCAGGGAATTGCGTTGGGACAGTTAAAAGTTCCCTTACACACCGTATATGTTCAGAGTCAGTTAGTTTCTGGATGGTTTAGAGTGGCTGTTCGGCCGCAGCTTCCTATGGAAGGCTTCAGCCTTCTAATTGGTAACGATTTAGCTGGTGGAAAAGTTCTGCCTCTGCCAGAGGTTGTTTCGAAGCCTTTGACGTATACTGACGTGGGCTACAGTGCTTCTAAAGTTTTTCCAGCGTGTGTTGTGACTAGGGCTCAAGCGCGAAAGTCCAACCACGTGGAATTGTGTGATACCTTTATGTCATCGGAAAATCCGTTCATGCTTTTTCCCAAATCTTCAGGGGATTCAGTACCTCGGTCGCTGTCTACGGCCGTTGGTGCTGAAGTTCCAGTTTCGTCCCGGTCGCTGTCCACGCAGTTTGAAATGACCAACTCTGCTTTGTCTCTACCTATTGACAGAGAGTTGATGATGCGTGAGCAGAATAACGATCCTTCATTGGCCCGGTGCCGTGTTACTGCTGGGAAGGGAGATGTGGTGAATAGATCCGTAGCATATTATTGGGAGAATGGCTTACTGATGCGAAAATGGACTCCATCTCAGAGTCAAGATTTGGGCTGGAATACAGCTTGTCAGTTAGTGGTTCCTGTTAAATTTAGGCGGCATGTCTTAATGTTGGGGCACGATCATGATTTTGCTGGCCACTTAGGAATTAAGAAAAGTTACCATCGTATCCTGCGGTATTTCTTTTGGCCTGGCCTTAAGTCTGATTTGGTGAAACACTGCCGGTCATGCCATCACTGCCAGATGACAGGTAAACCTAACCAGGTTATTCCCCCCGCTCCACTCCATCCAGTTCCGGTCATTGGAGAGCCATTCGAACGCATTATTTTAGATTGTGTGGGGCCTTTGCCAAAAACGAAATCTGGGCAGCAGTACTTGTTGACAATCATGTGCGCCGCTACACGCTATCCAGAAGCTGTTCCACTGCGCTCACTTAAGGCGAAGCCAGTAGTGAAGGCGCTTATTCGTTTCTTCTCTATTTTTGGATTGCCTAAGGTCATTCAAACTGACCAGGGATCCAACTTTTTGTCTCGTTTGTTCAAGCAGGTGATCGAGCAGTTGTCTATCAAACATTGTACTTCAAGTGCTTACCATCCACAGTCTCAAGGGGCTCTGGAAAGATTCCATCAGACTTTGAAGGCTATGTTCCGCACCTACTGTTTCGATTCTGACCGAGAGTGGGATGATGGTCTCCCACTGCTTTTGTTTGCAGTACGGGAAACGACTCAGGAGTCACTTGGGTTCAGTCCAGCTGACCTGATCTTCGGCCATTCAGTCCGTGGTCCGTTGAAATTACTGCGGGAGAGGTGGGGCGCAGAAACCACTGAACAGCAGCACAATGTGCTAGACTATGTCTGTGAATTTCGCGAGCGCTTGCACAAGGCCTGTGCTCGTGCTCAGGAAGCACTGTCGTCAGCTCAGTCAAAAATGAAGACTCGTTATGACCGCAAGTCTGTTCACCGTTCCTTTCAGGCAGGGGACCGAGTGTTGGTGTTATTGCCTGTACTTGGCTCAGCCCTCCAGGCTAAGTTTTCGGGGCCTTATGAGGTTGAGTCAAAGATTAGTGACACAGACTATGTTATTTGTACGCCAGACAGGCGGCGTAAAACTCGCTTGTGTCACATTAATATGTTGAAGCCGTACGTCTCCAGGGAGCCTGAGACTGCGAGTGTGTGTCCTGTGCTTGTTGTTTCTGCAGCTCCTGTGGTCTCCACCTATTCTCCAGAGGAGGATGGCCTGAGTTTGCGTGATGTGTCTGTTTCATGTCCTCGTCTCCAGAACTCAGAGATTTTGAAAGACTTGCCTCGTTTTCTTGCTCATTTGTTGGATTCTCGCGCTAAGGATGTCCAGGGGTTGATAGAATGTTGTCCGGAGTTGTTTTCAGATGTTCCCTCGCAGACTGATGTCCTTAGTCACGACATCAATGTGGGTGACCATCCATCCATCAAGCAACATGCTTACCGGCTTAATCCAACCAAAAGAGCTGTGATGAATTCGGAAGTGCGATACCTTGTGGATCACGGGTTAGCTGAACCGAGTTCTAGTGCCTGGAGCTCCCCTTGCATACTGGTTCCGAAGCCCGATGGAACATTTCGATTTTGTACTGATTACCGTAAGGTTAATGCTGTGACCAAGCCTGACTCATATCCACTCCCACGCATGGAGGACTGCGTGGACAGAGTGGGCTCGGCACGTTTTGTCACCAAGCTTGACTTACTAAAGGGATATTGGCAAGTCCCCTTGACACCTCGTGCTGCTGAAATTTCCGCATTCGTTACCCCTGACTGCTTCATGCAGTACTCAGTTATGGCCTTTGGACTTCGCAATGCGCCGGCCAGTTTCCAAAGGCTGATGAATAAAGTTTTAGTCAACATACCGAACTGTGAGGTGTACCTGGACGACATCGTCCTTCACTCATCCTCTTGGTCCAGTCACTTACAGTTGATCCATACTGTGTTCCATCGGCTCCGTAATGCTTTGCTGACCTTGAACTTGGCCAAATGTGAGTTCGGAAAAGCCACCGTAACTTACTTAGGCAAACAAGTTGGACAAGGTCAGGTCCGCCCTGTGGAGGCTAAGATTGAGGCTATTGTTGAGTTCCCTATTCCAAAAACCAAGCGCGAGGTGCGGCGTTTCTTGGGAATGACTGGTTACTATCGTAGCTTTTGTCGGAACTTTTCTGACGTTGTGTTGCCCCTTACGAATCTGCTTCGTAACACCACTGAATTCGTATGGTCTGTTGATTGTGAGACTGCGTTTCAAAACGGCAAGGCGTTGCTGTGCAGTTCTCCAGTGCTTGCTGCTCCGAATTTCGACCTGCCTTTTAAACTTGAGGTTGATGCAAGCGCAACAGGAGCTGGTGCTGTCCTTCTGCAGGAGGTTACCGATGGACTGGATCACCCCGTGTCGTACTTCTCAAAAAAGTTCCTGAGGCATCAGTTGAACTATAGTACCATCGAGAAGGAAGCACTTGGCATGTTGTTAGCTTTGCAACATTTCGAGGTTTACATTGGTTCCACTGCAGCACCTGTTTGTGTATTTACTGATCATAATCCCCTTGTGTTTCTTTCCAGGATGAAGAATGCCAACCAGCGCATCATGCGTTGGTCTCTGTACCTACAAGGCTTCAACCTGGAAATTTGTTATAAGAAGGGTTGTACTAACATTTTGGCGGACACTCTTTCTCGCACATATCAATAAAATGTATTACATGAATTTCAGATTTGGTAGTTAACGGTATACCTAGATTTTTAGTGGTGGGGGTGTTACGTCCCTGAAAATATTGTGCTTCTAGGTATACTGCTCTGGTATGTTCCGTGTTTTACAGACAGCCCAGCAGAAGGCTTAATTGCCGGTCTCTCCTGATTGGGTGCACGATAGGAGCCGGCCCTTTAAAAGAGGATTTGTGATGTCACCTGGGAATCTTCCGGAATAGACGCACTTGATGGGTTGGCCGCCAGCAGTGTGGTTGCGCAGGGAGACTCGGTGCCTCGCCTAGAACATCTACCCGTCTTGGAGTGAGAGTCCGAGAGGGAGGTCCGGGATTCCGTGTGGCCTATTTCGGGAGGCCCGTTTGTTTCTTTGTTCCTTTGCTACTTTGAAACTTTTTGTTGTTTACTTTTGTTGTCCCACTGGTTTTTCCTTTATTCAATATATTTTGGTAGTTCATAACAATAAATTACCGATCCTTTTTTCCCTTATCCGACGTGGTCTGCCAGTTCATTATTTCCCTCCAACTCGTTGTTGGTTTACGTTGCCTGACCCTAGACAGGCACGTAACAGTGTGTGTGTGTGTGTGTGTGTGTGTGTGTGTGTGTGTGTGTGTGCGTGTGTGTGTGTGTGTGTGTGCGTTTAACAATGCTGCAAGGCTCTTGTCTGTTGGCACCATGCGCACCCATTGTCTGCTGTGCGTCATACGTCCTAAATAGGCAACAAGTGAGAGTGTGGCAGAACTGAGATGGCACCTGGATAAGCTACAGACACAGGCACAGACACAGGCACAGACACAGGCACAGACACAGACACAGACACAGACACAGACACAGACACAGACACAGACGCAGACGCAGACGCAGACACAGACACAGACACAGACACAGTCATGGCCACAAGCACACACGGGCCACACACACACACACACGTCTCTCCGCATGCGCACACACACTCAGAGTAACACACAGTCTCACAGCCACCCCCACACACACACACACACACACACACACACACACACACACACACACACACACACACACACACACACACACAAAGCCTCCTTAGTAGCTGTAATTAGTCTATTGTGCTGAACAGAAGCCATCCCCTCTAAACAACCTCAAGGGACTCTCATGGAAATAACACACTGCACTATTTATATCCCCCAGACCTCTTTAAACAACGACAAGGACTCAGCCCACAGCATGACCACACACCCCCTGTGCACACGTGTGTGTGCGTGTGCGTGTCCGTGTGCGTGATTGTATGTGTTTGCATGTATGCGTGTGTGTGTTTGTGTGTGTGTGTGTGTGTGTGTGTGTGTTTGTGTGTGTGTGTGTGTTTGTGTGTGTGTGTGTGTGTGTGTGTGTGTGTGTGTGTGTGTGTGTGTGTGTGTGTGTGTGTGTGGGTGTTTGAATATATGCATTTGTGTGTTAGCTTCAGTAGCCTCTTGAGCTCTGCAAAGGGGGCGATGTTTCCTATTCATTTTTACCGGCCACACTGGACCCATGCTATTACTGTAAGCCATTATGACATTGTAACTACAATGTTAAGTGCAATGCTGTTAGATGTGATAATGTCAATATGATGAGAATTACCTAATTTTCACTCTGTATTTGTATTTGTTGAGATTGTGATTAATATTAGGTTGTGATAGGGTTACAGTGTGATAACATTTAGGTTGTGATTAGTTTAGATTATGATTAGTTTAAACTGTGATTAAGATTTAGGTTCTTGTAGCGCACAATTGCATGGTTACAATGGTTACAGCACTGTAGTTGGAAGCGTTACCAAGGGTTCAGGTATTCTTCAAGTAAACCTTGGCGATGGCTCTTTAAAAGCACCTTTTTCTTATTCTTCAAGTAAACCTTCATGATGGCTCTTTTAAAGCACCTTTTCCTTTTTTTTCAAGTAAACCTTGGCGATGGCTCTTTAAAAGCACCTTTTCATTATACTCCAAGTAAACCTTGGCGGTGGCTCTTTAAAACCTTACCAGCTCTTCTCTCCCTGAGAATTGCCCAAAGAAGAGAATGCTGAGTGAGAAGGAAGAAAGGATCTTTCAGAGCTGTCAGACTCCCATGGGATATGCCTGTACTGTTAGGTAAGCTAGCATTGTCTTTTCCTGCCATGTGAATGGTGCATCAGCTCACCATAGGTCCTAATTTTATTGACGGGCAAATGAGCAAAGCAATGAGCAATGAGCAAAGCAACGAGCAACGAGCAACGAGCAACGAGCAACGAGCAAAGCAACTAGCAATGAGCAAAGCAACTAGCAACGAGCAAAGCAACTAGCAATGAGCAAAGCAACTAGCAATGAGCAAAGCAACTAGCAATGAGCAAAGCAACGAGCAACGAGCAAAGCAATGAGCAAAGCAATGAGCAAAGCAACTAGCAATGAGCAAAGCATTGAGCAAAGCAACTAGCAATGAGCAAAGAGCAAAGCAACAACAATGAGCAAAGCAACGAGCAATGAGCAAAGCAACGAGCAAAGCAACTAGCAATGAGCAAAGCAATGAGCAATGAGCAAAGCAACAAGCAATAAGCAAAGCAATGAGCAAAGCAATGAGCAAAGCAACAAGCAATGAGCAAAGCAACAAGCAATAAGCAAAGCAATGAGCAATGAGCAAAGCAACAAGCAATAAGCAAAGCAATGAGCAAAGCAACGAGCAAAGCAACAAGCAATGAGCAAAGCAACGAGCAATGAGCAAAGCAATGAGCAATGAGCAATGAGCAATGAGCAAAGCAATGAGCAAAGCAACAACAATGAGCAAAGCAATGAGCAATGAGCAATGAGCAAAGAGCAATGAGCAAAGCAACTAGCAACGAGCAAAGCAATGAGCAAAGAGCAAAGAGCAAAGCAACTAGCAATGAGCAAAGCAAAGAGCAATGAGCAAAGCAACGAGCAATGAGCAAAGCAACGAGCAATGAGCAAAGCAACAAGCAAAGTAATGAGCAATGAGCAATGAGCAAAGCAACTAGCAATGAGCAAAGTAAAGAGCAATGAGCAAAGCAACTAGCAATGAGCAAAGCAACGAGCAATGAGCAAAGTAAAGAGCAATGAGCAAAGCAACTAGCAATGAGCAAAGCAACGAGCAATGAGCAAAGTAAAGAGCAATGAGCAAAGCAATGAGCAAAGCAACAAGCTATGAGCAAAGCAATGAGCAATGAGCAGTGAGCAAACCAACTAGCAATGAGCAAAGCAGCAAGCAATGAGCAAAGCAACGAGCAAAGTAACGAGCAATGAGCAAAGCAATGAACATAGAAGCGAGCAAAGCAACTAGCAATGACCAAAGCAACTAGCAATGAGCAAAGCAGCAAGCAATGAGCAAAGCAACGAGCAAAGTAACGAGCAATGAGCAAAGCAATGAACATAGAAGCGAGCAAAGCAACTAGCAATGACCAAAGCAACTAGCAATGAGCAAAGCAACTAGCAATGAGCAATGAGCAAAGCAACGAGCAATGAGCAAAGCAACGAGCAATGAGCAAAGCAACTGGCAATGAGCAAAATCTGTCCCACATGAACTACTACTATCGTGTGACATTGCGCTGATCCACTCATGTTTGCGCTTATGGTATTAAATTAGCAAAATGAATTAGCCAAGTTATTAAATCAGCTTTAAATGAGCAAGCCGTCAGACTTGTGCGTGATGCTTTGCTTAATGCCCGTCAAAGACATTAGGGCCCCACATATGTATTCAGCTGCAGTAGGAAAGTCACTGGGCTGCTGCAGGTTGTTGTGCCCTTTGATATGCACAATAACGCTCTCCATTCAGGAGCTTGAGGTTGTTTTGTATGCTCTGTGGGCAAGGCATCACTATTTGGGAACTTGGCATATAAGTGTGTTTTGTTTATGAGGAAGTTATGCATCTGTGCGTGTGTGTATGTGTGTGTGTGCGTGTGTGCGCGTGTGAGTGTGTGTGTGTGTGTGTGTGCTTGTGTGAGCGTGCGCGTGTGAGTGTGTGTGTGTGTGTGCGCGCGTGTGTGTGTGTGTTCTCCGTGTGTGTGTGTGGGTGTTTGAATATATGCATTTGTGTGTTAGCTTCAGTAGCCTCTTGAGCTCTGCAAAGGGGGCGATGTTTCCTATTCATTTTTACCGGCCACACTGGACCCATGCTATTACTGTAAGCCATTATGACATTGTAACTACAATGTTAAGTGCAATGCTGTTAGATGTGATAATGTCAATATGATGAGAATTACCTAATTTTCACTCTGTATTTGTATTTGTTGAGATTGTGATTAATATTAGGTTGTGATAGGGTTACAGTGTGATAACATTTAGGTTGTGATTAGTTTAGATTATGATTAGTTTAAACTGTGATTAAGATTTAGGTTCTTGTAGCGCACAATTGCATGGTTACAATGGTTACAGCACTGTAGTTGGAAGCGTTACCAAGGGTTCAGGTATTCTTCAAGTAAACCTTGGCGATGGCTCTTTAAAAGCACCTTTTTCTTATTCTTCAAGTAAACCTTCATGATGGCTCTTTTAAAGCACCTTTTCCTTTTTTTTCAAGTAAACCTTGGCGATGGCTCTTTAAAAGCACCTTTTCATTATACTCCAAGTAAACCTTGGCGGTGGCTCTTTAAAACCTTACCAGCTCTTCTCTCCCTGAGAATTGCCCAAAGAAGAGAATGCTGAGTGAGAAGGAAGAAAGGATCTTTCAGAGCTGTCAGACTCCCATGGGATATGCCTGTACTGTTAGGTAAGCTAGCATTGTCTTTTCCTGCCATGTGAATGGTGCATCAGCTCACCATAGGTCCTAATTTTATTGACGGGCAAATGAGCAAAGCAATGAGCAATGAGCAAAGCAACGAGCAACGAGCAACGAGCAACGAGCAACGAGCAAAGCAACTAGCAATGAGCAAAGCAACTAGCAACGAGCAAAGCAACTAGCAATGAGCAAAGCAACTAGCAATGAGCAAAGCAACTAGCAATGAGCAAAGCAACGAGCAACGAGCAAAGCAATGAGCAAAGCAATGAGCAAAGCAACTAGCAATGAGCAAAGCATTGAGCAAAGCAACTAGCAATGAGCAAAGAGCAAAGCAACAACAATGAGCAAAGCAACGAGCAATGAGCAAAGCAACGAGCAAAGCAACTAGCAATGAGCAAAGCAATGAGCAATGAGCAAAGCAACAAGCAATAAGCAAAGCAATGAGCAAAGCAATGAGCAAAGCAACAAGCAATGAGCAAAGCAACAAGCAATAAGCAAAGCAATGAGCAATGAGCAAAGCAACAAGCAATAAGCAAAGCAATGAGCAAAGCAACGAGCAAAGCAACAAGCAATGAGCAAAGCAACGAGCAATGAGCAAAGCAATGAGCAATGAGCAATGAGCAATGAGCAAAGCAATGAGCAAAGCAACAACAATGAGCAAAGCAATGAGCAATGAGCAATGAGCAAAGAGCAATGAGCAAAGCAACTAGCAACGAGCAAAGCAATGAGCAAAGAGCAAAGAGCAAAGCAACTAGCAATGAGCAAAGCAAAGAGCAATGAGCAAAGCAACGAGCAATGAGCAAAGCAACGAGCAATGAGCAAAGCAACAAGCAAAGTAATGAGCAATGAGCAATGAGCAAAGCAACTAGCAATGAGCAAAGTAAAGAGCAATGAGCAAAGCAACTAGCAATGAGCAAAGCAACGAGCAATGAGCAAAGTAAAGAGCAATGAGCAAAGCAACTAGCAATGAGCAAAGCAACGAGCAATGAGCAAAGTAAAGAGCAATGAGCAAAGCAATGAGCAAAGCAACAAGCTATGAGCAAAGCAATGAGCAATGAGCAGTGAGCAAACCAACTAGCAATGAGCAAAGCAGCAAGCAATGAGCAAAGCAACGAGCAAAGTAACGAGCAATGAGCAAAGCAATGAACATAGAAGCGAGCAAAGCAACTAGCAATGACCAAAGCAACTAGCAATGAGCAAAGCAGCAAGCAATGAGCAAAGCAACGAGCAAAGTAACGAGCAATGAGCAAAGCAATGAACATAGAAGCGAGCAAAGCAACTAGCAATGACCAAAGCAACTAGCAATGAGCAAAGCAACTAGCAATGAGCAATGAGCAAAGCAACGAGCAATGAGCAAAGCAACGAGCAATGAGCAAAGCAACTGGCAATGAGCAAAATCTGTCCCACATGAACTACTACTATCGTGTGACATTGCGCTG